>NC_050451.1:19320312-19620312 GCF_903995425.1 Onychomys torridus
CCAGGTCTTACTCCCATGCTCAATCCCATAGTTCACAGGCTGAAATTCCTTTTTAAAAGCCCGTGGTGGCATCCATGAATCTGACTCTGGTTTTTTGGCATGCCTCAAGCATGTGGCTGTTTCCACAGTAGGGCTCTTCTTAATTTATTTCTCAGAAATTTCTCAGAAACTGCATTAGATCAAACAATTTTGGTCACATTACTGGGGTCCAAGTAATTCCATGGGAACTTCCAAAGACTAACTTCCACAGAACACACATAGTGCCAAGTGTTGCTGTATCTGTGATTAGTCAGTGCAGCACTGGGTCCCCTGGGAATGTGATTCAGTGGACTAACTGATTCCAGCCATGGCTGTAGTGTAGAACCTAGAGACCAAGATCCCCATGCACTGTGGCTGGATCTGGGAAACCAGAAGGTCCTTCCTCTGGACAGGTTGTCAGATGATCTGAAGGATCTCAGATGAGCTGAATGGATCTCAGATTGGGTGTGAGGTTTGCTTTGGTGATCAAGGCAGCAGAATTAGTTCCTGGGAACCCATTTATTTAGGGTGTTTTAGAAGATGTTTGTATCTTCAGGCGATGTGGCTTCCTTCTCTGTTACTTGCTCTCAGATTTGTCAGGTCAGAGTGGATATCAGTCTTTTAAATGGGAGCATCATCGCTGTAATAGTCTCAGGCCAGAGGGATTCAAATCTCTCTCTTAATGTGGTGGTGGTCCTCCTGTTCAGAATGGCTCAGTGGCTCTCAGATGCTGTTCCCAAGGGCTCTCTGCTGTACTGGCAAAATTTTCATGGGATATTGGGAGTGGTCTAGTGGTGTGTGTGTGTGTGTGTGTGTGTGTGTGTGTGTACATGTGTACCTATGTATGTGTGTGCATGTATGTGTATGTGCATGTATGTATATGTGCATATATGTGTGTTTGTGCATGTGCATGTTTGTTTACATGTGTATCTCTGTGTGTGAATGTATGTGTATGTGCATGTGTGTATATGTGCATATGTGCATGTATGTGCATATGTGTGTGTGTTTGTGTCTGTATACACGTGTTTTCTCATGCATGTGGAGGTAAAAAGTTGATGTTGGTGTCTTCCTCAATCGCTCTTTACTTCAGATTTTGAGACAAGGTCTCTCGATTCACTTGGAGCTCAGTGATTGGTCTGACTGGCTGGCTAGCAAGCCCCAGGGCTCCTCCCATTTTTAGCCACCACTGTTGGGCTTGCAAGCAGCACCTGGTTTTTTATTTGGTGCTGAACTCATGTCTTCATGCTTCCCTGGCGAGCACTTCACCAGCCCAGTCATTTCTCTAGCTCCCTGTTCAAGGTTATCTTGGGAAAGCTCAGGTGACCCTGGCGGGCAGTGGCCCTTCACCAGGTAGCTCATGGGTATCTTAGTGCTTCAGTGGCATATGCAGTTCAGGGTGCAAACCCCAGGAGCCAGCCTCACTTTCCTTGATGAAGCTGAATAAATGATTGAATGGTGTAGACTCTGAAATAATAAGCTTCCCAGAAATCCCTATACGATTTATGGGAGAGTCTGGTTTACTCAGTCTTTGGAGCTTTAAAAGGAGGTTCCTAGTAGGCTGGTAGTTATCCTAAAGTAACTAGGGTATGTAAAAAATTCTGGCTAGAACCATTAGCAGTGACAGCGAGTGAGTCAATAACATACATTCTTTCCAAAGAACAAAGGAATAGGCAGATCTCCCTCCCCCCACTCCCCATTTCTCTTTCCCTTTAGTTTAGATACCAGTCCTAGATAATAGTCCAGTCGTGAGATCCAAACACTAACATGAGCCTGGGATGTCCTGACCAGATTGTCTCCTTGGCAGACACAGTCCCGAATGCTGTCTCCAGGCATCCAGGGGCCCTCCAGCAAAAGGGGGTGGAACTCAGAAGGTCTTTGGGTCTTTGGATTTGGAAAGTGGCCACCTAAGTGGCCACCATCGTAGAAACTTTCATGTCTCTCTGCCTTATTTAACCCCCCCCCCGCCCCCGTATATGTATGCACACCTACTCCATTGTTCAAGAATGACAAGATAGACGGTAACTACCTGTGCTATAATTGAAGGTAATAGGCAGCACTGGACAAGAGTGTAGCAGGGTGCGGGCAGGAGGCAGGTGGAATGTCGGGGTGTGGGGTGACACTCACTGAGGCCTCACAATGAATTCTGTCAGAGTCAATAGTGGAGACGTGGGGGAGATGTGCAGGGGTTGGTGGAAGAATCTTCTAGTAGGTGACAGTGGGAGCAAAAGCCTCAAGGCAGTGAGATATTCAAGAGTCCAGTAGTACCACACAATCCAGAGCTTCACTAGACCAAAGAGGGTGCTGGAGGTGGGATGAGCCATGTATAACTCTGGCCACAGCCTTTGGAGGGGGAGGGGGGTCCTCCGTTAGAGTGAGGGAACTTTTTATAATTTTTTTAAAGAACAAAATGTTTACTTATCTGGCTACAGTGATGGTGATTAAGATTCTGAATTTGATATTGCATTTTTAAGAAAATGCTTCCAGGCTATCAGATGGCCAAGTGGTTAAAAGTGCTTACTGCTAACCCTAACCAACTTGAGTTCCGTCCCTGGGACCCACACAATAGAAGAAAAGAACCAACTCCTACAAGTTGTGTTCTGACCTCTGCACATGAGCAACACACACACACACACACACACACACACATACACACACACACATACACACACACATGCACACACACACACATACACACACATACACACAACACACACACACACATACACACACACACATACACCCACACACACATACACCCACACACACACATACACACACACACACATACACCCCCACACACACATACACATACACACACACACACACACACACACACACACACGCGCACACACACACACACACACACACAAACATTGATTTTAGGAAAGTGAAAAGAAAATGCTTTAATTGTAGTGGTTACAGGATTTACCATACTACAGATCTGTCCTAGTTCTTGCTGGGGACTGAACCCAGGCCTCTGTGCATGCTAAGAGACACTGTACCAGGACACACGTGCCCTGTAAGCTGTTGGATGGACAAATGGGTTCTAACTGTCTTGAAGACCGAAAGAAGGATGGTAGTGAAGACAGCTGAGTCCCCAGATGTGACTGAAAGATGCATTTGTCAATCCCTGCCTCTTCCTCTGCAGTGCATGGCTGCAAAGCTCCAGAGTTTTGGTGGCAGCCTGCTCCAATAGACTGGGATGCCATGGGCTCAGCTCTGGTGGAAAAGAGTTTCTGTGAGTGTGGAGGTTGATGGCCATTCCATGTATATTGATTCACAGAGAATATCTAGATGTATGATATTCCATCTACTCCCTGTCCCTTGGAGCCTCCACAAGCCCTGGCCAGAGAAGGGAAGCTGAGGCACACAGCAGGGCCTGGGCTCCCCAGTGAGCAGGTCATATCTTGTCCAGATCACAGTGTGAAATAGGCCATTGCAACCCTTTCTTCCTAATATTGCTTATTACATAACTATATAATTAACACCAAACTCAAGAACAACTTCATGCAGCCCTAAAGCAGGAGAGAGGCGGCTACACTTCTCCAAACGGTTCCTGTCTTTGGGAGGCACCTGCTCCAGGTTTCTCAAGCTGGTTTGATGAAAGAAAAGAACACTACGTTTTGTACTTCTCCAATGTCGGGGTATCTATAGAAGTTTAAAATCATAATCATAAGGTACCATGTCATGGAATCTCATGTTTGGTTCCAGAAAACTGAATGAATAGACACACTCCCCTACCTAAGTGTTCTGAAGCCTAAAAGCACCTGATATGGTGATGAAACTTAACTGTGTTATTTATCTTTTGTTTATCTGAGACAAGGTCTCCATATGTCCAGGCTGGCAATCCTCTGATCCCAGGCTTCCAAGTGCTAGGAATATAGGGATGGGGCACCATGTCCAGTTGATGTGTACGTTTTCTGTCTTTTCTCATGACAAAATTAATAGACACTCTATATCCTGAAGGAAAGAAGAAAGAAATGGTGGAGAGGTGCTGGGGGGAAGGGCTGAGGAAAGAGAAAAGAGGGAGTGGGGTTCTCTGCACCCCAACTGACTCTCTTAAAGTTTTAGTCTATTTCTTTCCAGTTACACAGATAAATCATATATGTAGTAGACAATTTTATTTTATTTTTTCCTCTTAAGAGCATACTACATAGTCATGCTTTAAAACCCATTCTTAAGCCAAACTGGACCCTAAGCAATACTTGGAAGACTAATGCATGACAAGATTACTTTATACTCCACAGCAATCTCTGCAGTTAAACCTTTTTGCTTTTCCTGCTGTTTCTTGTAATATGTTCCAGGGTCTGGCCTTGCAGACAGTGAAGCCTGGGACACTGGCTGCTGGGCTGGTTATCTGGGCTCTGGCAGGACCCTCAGGAAATGAACTCACAGTGGCCTTTCAGTTGACAGCCAGGATGAGGGGCGGATACCAGAGCAGTTTCCCTCAGGCAAGTCATAGGAGGTGGCTACATAGCAGGGGTGACAACTGGTGAGGGCCAAGAAAAAGTGGGGAGGTGCTAACCCGGGTTGACAAGCACAGGTCCAGAGGCAGAGGCAGGAAGCACCAGAAGATGGAAGGCTTTTCAGTTTAAAGCCAGCAACCTGCACGACAGTAATCTCCATCCAGTTGTGCATAGACAGCCTGCATGCCTTGCTCCAGACTGCCAGTGACGTTCTCACCCTTCCCAGGCATTTCCTGGTGGATGCCTTTCTAGATAAAACAGAGCGTGTGCCACGGGTTGCTTTTTGTGTGTGCCCGGCAGTAGAGCAGTCATCCACGGTCAGCCACTCCTGCTGCTCCCCTCAGCAGCTTGTCACATCCTGCCCCCACACAGATGAGAATGTGGAGAGTGCTGTGGGCAGCAGCCAGCACATAGACGCTGCAGACCCTACCCACCCCTCTATTTGATACCCAGTCATGCTGCTTTGGACAACCCATAAAGGGCAGAACCTCCCAAAGTGCTCCCTGAGGAGCTTGAAATCAACCTGGCTTAACTTGCATCGAGACTTGTTGAATATTATTTTTGTTTACTTAATTTTGTTGTCAGTTCATATATACTTAAAAACAGCGACAAAAGAAATACAGCAATTGTACACCCTTGACTTCAACACTCCAGAACTCGGCCTTCTTTTCCTTTCTACAAGATGTTACAATGCTATTTATCTCTAAAACCTTCTAAAATTATTTGATGTTTTAAAATGTGATTGGGTCTTTTGGGTGCATATATGTCTGTGTACCACGTGTGAGCCAGAGGCCTGCAGAAGCCAGAAGAGGGCATCAGATCCCCTGGAAGTGGAATTGCAGATGGTTGTGAGTCACCATGTGGTTGCTGGGAATCAAACCTGGGTCCTCTGGAAGAGCAGCCAGTGCTCCTAACCACTGAGTCACCTTTCCAGCCCCTTAGTGCCATTTCTTAATACATGGATTCTACACTTTGCTGTTAGTAGACATGTGGGCACATGTCTCTCTCACTCCATTCTCCTTACCACCTTGAAACAACATATCCAATGACATATTAGCAGCACAGGAGACCCCTTCCCCCCACTTCACTTTCTGACTTCAGTTACTCCCAGCAAATGTGCCCTGAAAATAGCAAGTGGAAAATTCCAGAAGCAAACAATCTGTAAAGTTTTAATTCTGTGCATGAAATTTCTTTTATTACAATGTATTGTTGCAATCGTTATATTTTATTATAAATTGCTGCTATTAATCTCTTACTGAGTCCAACTTTTAATTTTATCACAGTCATGTATGTTTTTGTTTTGTTTTGTTTCGTTTTCTTTCCGAGACAGGGTTTCTCTGTGTAGCTTTGGAGCCTTTCCTGGAACTCACTCTGTAGCCCCAGGGGGTGTTGATTATCCTTGATCTTTTAAGGACTTCAGCCACATTGTCAAGTTATTGATTTGATATTTCTCAAAAATTTTGACATAGAAACATAGTAAAAATAGTAAACTGTCCATTTATGTCTGCTTTCCCATATATTTTGACATGTTACTTCATTTTCATTCAATTCTAGGAGTTTGTAATTTTCTTCTTGAATTCCCCCTTCACCCAATTTTGATTCAGCAGTGTGTTGAACTTGTGTGCTCTCTGTCTGTTGTTAATGATAAGCTTTAATCGCTGGTGGTCAGATAGTACTCCTCTTGGGGTTGTTTTTGCAAAATCCCGAAAGTTTTGATATGTTGTCTTTTCATTTTTGTTCCTTTAATATTTTTAAATTTCTTTTGATTTCCTTACTGACTGCTTGCTCACCAAAAGAACTGCTTGATTTCTAGATATTTGTATAACTTCTAAGCTTCCTCTCATTAGCCTTTAGTGTCCTTTAGATTGTATTCTTAGAAGTTACATGTCATGATTTCAGTTTTTAATTTGCTTTGTAAAGTGTCATCCAGTCTGTCCAATATAATGTTCTATATCCTAACAAGAAGACCATGCATTCTACTTACAGGTGCTGGCTGAAATTTTTCGTAACTATCTCTTGACTTCTTGGCATAGTTTACATTGCTTCTTTGTTAATTGTATGGATGATGTTTATTTTCATAGGTGGACCATTTAAGTTCCCAACAATTGTCATATTCAAGTCTACCTGTTAGATCAAACAGTATATGTTTATATAGCTTGTTGTTCCAATATTAGAAGTATATATTTTCTAAATTATCATTCTTCCTGTTGAACTAATCCCATTAGTAGTAGTAGTATCGACCTTGAACCCCTAGTCCTCTTGTCTTACTCTCCCAAGTTCTGAGATTACAGATGGGTTCCACTGTCTTAGTTAGGGTTTCTATTGCTATGAAAAGACATCATGACCACAGAAACTTTTATAAATGAAAACATTTAATTGGGGTGGCTCAATTACAGTTTAGAGGTTCAGCCCATCATCATCATAGCAGAGAGCATAGCAACATGCAGGCAGACATGGTGCTGGAGAAGGAGCTGAGACTTTTATATTTTACAGGCAGCCAGAAGTCAACTGAGGCACTGGGCAGTATCTTGAGCACCAAAAACCTCAAAGCCCGCCCCCATGATGACATACTTCTTCCAACAAGGCCACTCCCACTCAAACAAAGCCACACCCCCTAATACTGCCACTCCCTGTGAGATTATGGGGCCAATGACATTCAAACTATCACAGCCACCAAGCCCAGTGTTGGTTCTTTTCAGTCAAGGTCTGCTTTATCTGGTAGAGGTGCAGCTGCTTCTGTGCTGTTGACTTTCACGTGTATGTTATATGTATCTTCTTCGGTCCCTACACTTCCAGCCTTTATGAGATTATTTTATGCTTGTTTATCTGGTCATTATTTTCCTCTTTTTCTCCCCCTCCTGCTCCCCTCCCTTATCTTTTCCTTTTTTGGGATAAAGTCTCTCTACATGGCCCAAGATAACATTACACTCTGAATCCTCCTGGCCCAGCTTCTCAAGCCCTGGGTTTGCAGGTGCAGCAACATGGCTACCCTCCTCCTCCCCCCCCCCCTCCTCCTCCTCCTCCTCCTCTTACAATTCAGGCAGACACTCACCTGAGAGTCCTTACCTTGCTTTTCACTCAGATTCCATGAAGACCACTCCCTGACTTCCTTTAACTTGTTGCGCAAACGTTGACTTTACTTAGCTCCTTGATTAGTTAGTTTTCTTGTTTCTGTGGTAAAATGCCTGGCAAAGCAACTTCAGGAGGAGAGGCTCCACTGGGGCTCTGGCTGAGGGGACAACTGTCACAGCAGGGAAGGGACCGTCGCAGAGGCTCAAGGCAGGTGCTCATGTCCTGTCTTCAGCCAGGAAGCAGAGAGGAATGAATTCCGATTCTCAGCTTATTTTTTCCTTTTTGCGCCGTCTTGGATCCCAGCCCATGGAGTGGTGCCATATGCACTTAGGGTGATGTTTGCCTGCTCTTTGGTAACACCTTTAATACATACATACACACACTGCTGTTTTTACAGCTAGTCTAAATCCAGTCAAAGGTTAACCATCATAGTCTAAGAACAGCACATTCTGTTTAAAACTGCAGTTCTCATGAAAGAGGGAGTAGAAGAGGGGAAGAGCCAGAAGATTGGGGAGTTTGCTGTGAGACTGTGTCTCCTAGGAATGTCAGAAGCTACAGCCACATATGACTGCCCAAGCATGAGCTGAACATGAACAACAGACATGATAGAGCGGATGGAGGGAAAAGCACAGGCCTCAACTCCACACAAAGAACTACAGGCATCTAAGAATGTTGAAAGTGAGAGAAATGTCTTCCCCAGGGAGGAGTACACCAACTGGTTATCCAGTACCACATGCTCAGCCCTGAAAAGATACATACAATTAGCATTTTATGGACTGAGCAGGCTGTATTTAGGATATACACATATATACATTTAATATTCAATTAATGAAAAAATAAGTTATAAATTTGAAATAGAGCTAAGAGGGGTATATGGGAGAGTTTGGAGGGAGGAAAGAAAAAGGGGAAATGATATAATTGTATTATAATCTCAAAATAAAAAGAAATAAAATATAATTGCAGTTCTCCCATAAGACTACCGTCTTCCTATGGATTTATTTTTGTTATTGTCTTTTAGCATATTACGTAATTTATTGTTTTGTGCCAATGTTTTTTATTGGGATTTATAATCAAAACTATTCTGTTAGAATAGGAAATCTAAAAAGGAAATTTCCTCCTTATTTATTTACTGCTATATCCTAAGTGCCCAGATTAGTGTCTAGCATCTAGTGGGTACTCAAAAACTATTTGCCAATATGTGACTAAGTGGACAGATGGGGACATCCAGGTCATTTAAAAATAAAAAAGGTGGTAAGTAGTTTTTAACAATCTAAGCCATAAGTGCCAAGTAAATCTACAATGCACACGTGCAAATTTGAACAAAATGTTGCCCTCACCTTCTAGGTTCAGCTAAAACTCACCCCTGAGTCCAAGAATAAGTATCTGTGTCCTATGTGCATAGAGCAACTAGACTCCGAGGCAGGGTGTGGGCAGGTTTGGTTTTCTCTCTACCTTGGAGTTGACAGCTGTGAGGAGCCGGGCCAGATCAGCGGTCTGTGTTCCCTCTAAATCAATGTGAGACTGAGCAGTTCACCTTTGTCCTCATTTGTTTTTAATACACGGAACTAATACAATCCTCTATGAAGTGCCTCTTTCTTTAAAAGGTATAAATATCTCACCACTATGACCATTAACATGCCTCCATGCTCCTGTTAAAGTTTTCCAAACTCCACAAATTCTGCTTCTCAGAACACATCTCAGCTCTGCTCTTCTGCCGTGCTGGACTTCTCGCTCCCATTTGACTCAACGTGTTCTAAGTCTCCAATGTGACAATGTCCATCCCTCATCTTGTTCTAGTCAGACAGCCATCTAAAGACAGCTTCCATCACTTAGAGGCCCTACAATATCTTCTGTTGTTGCAGCATATAATGAAACCACCTTAGCTGCTTGCCGCCTGCCCAGAATGTCCTACACACTGTAAAAGGTGACTGAGCTTCCACATCTCCTGCTGCTCACACTAAGTACAAGCTGTATCTTTACTCATGCCTGCTTGACAATGACCCACTCTGAAGCCTGCAGGCAAAGGTCAAAAGGTCAGGCTGTGGACACAGCACTGTAGGGACAGATTATCTCTATTCAACAATGTCATCTCACAGCCACAGCTGACAATGCCTAAGGACCACCATGGGCTTGGCAGCTGGAGACCACAACCACATGAAGGATTCTTCACTTCCATGTCTGACTAGACAGGCCAGGGTGACCCCAAGATGGGGCTGTGGCCAGGACCTCACTTTCCATGCACTGTGCACTTCCTCACAGCATAGATGCCTCGAGAAGTCAGACTTCCAATTTTTTAACTGCATTTTATAATTTATTTCACTTGGATGGATGGACGAGTGACTCTGTGTGTGTGTATGTGTGTGTGTGTGTGTGTGTGTGTGTGTGTGAAGGCCAGAGGACAACTGTTGGGAATCACTTTGCTCCTTCTAACTTCTTCTAACATATTGGTCACCAAGCTTGAACCCAGCCTTGGCAACAAGACACTGAGGCACTTCAACCAGCCCTTAAATGGTAGCTTTGGTACACTTGTCCCAGAGAACAAGGTGGATGCAGCATAGCTCTTTATGACTTAATTTCAGAAAGGACATGTCACCGTGTCTGCTAACTACAAGCAACCACAGCTACGCTTCCCTTCAAGGGGAGAAGAAAGGCCTCCCACCTCACTTGGGGAAAAGTCAGCAGACAGTCTGGCTGTTGCTCTTGATGATACTTCTACCTGCCTGGAGAACATGGCGGTGCCTATGTTCCTCCTGTGACAGCCATCCCACACACCCTACTTGGAACAGCCATTTCTACAAGAGCTATAGAAGCCAAGTGAGAGGCCATAGTGCCCAACTTCAGGATAGAAAAAGGAAAAAAATGGCACACTGAAGAGGCAACCTTGCTGGCATGCCCTGCCTGCAACTCCTGGCAGCCTGGAGAGTGATGTGAAAAGCCCCTTGCAGAGCACATAGGACAGATTATTTACCACAGACTTCCTCCCCACAGGTGTGAGACACAACTAGCCTCACATTTATTTGATGTATGGAGGACTATGCTAAGACTCCACATCCATTTTCTTTAGTACTCGCTACAGCCTTAGAATATGGATGTTGTTATTTCTGTTTTACAAATGAAAAGTGTAGCTCAAAGCCATTAAGCACCATGACACATTTGCAAGGCTAATAAATAGTAGAAACAAGATTTGAACCTACTGCTGATTATCTCCCAGCACCATGGTCCCCTCTACAAAGTGACTTTTCGCCCTCCAGCTCTAGATATTACTATTTTCTTAGAAAAATGGGAGCTAAGGAAAATAGATCAAACAGTATCTGCATGGAAATTGCAATTAAGTGTTAATTGCTTGGAAACAATGATCAGGTTACTAGAGGCCAGCTCTGCTTAGAAGGGTTTTAGGGTCTCTATAGATAGCACCACAGTTCCCAGAAAACTGAGAGGACTAAAACTTTGAAAATGGGGGTGGAGAGCTTTAAGTTGGGCAACTAACAATGAAAGAAATAATTTTCAGGGCACAACTAATATAGTTTAAATGTCCCTTCCCAAACATTCTCTTTGAGAAGTAATACTCCAGAATGAGTTATTTTTCTAACTGTCTCTGCTGGGTCTCTGTGAGTGCAGATAAATTTACTCTTGGATGGAAACAATGGGTTCTTCCAACAGGCTTGAGTGACATTTCTTATGTGCCATCCTTGTGTTTGGAGGCATTCGTTAATTTTATCTTCTGAGGTGAACAGATGAACATGAATAAGGAACATATAATTAGCCCAAACTTAGACATTTCTGCTTTTTCCGTAAAGAATCCTTATGATTGTAGCAACAGGCAGAAGGGCATAAAGAAATGTAGGTGATGAGCACCCCTCAAAAGATGAGGTCACCCTGGAATCTGCCCTTAGAGATGAGCTGCCCCAGAAAATGAACAGTTCCTGAAGACGAGCCCCTTCTCACAGAGGAGCGTCTCTAAAGATGATCTCCCTTTGAAGAGGAGTTCCTCCTAGGACTCCCCCCTAAAAGAGGGGTGCCTTAGTCCTTTATAATGGAGACAGGATGTTTAGGCATGCTCCTTGTATTTTTAAATGACGTCTGCCATGTATTTCCCAGGGCTGGAGGTGGTGAGGGACCACTCAGCAACACCCAATGCACTTCCTCTGGAAGGAATGAGCAACACTCCTCCCCTGAAGGCTATGTACCGGGCTGTGAGACAAAGTGGTGGAAACCAAGGAACAGACAGTCATAGTTCCTACATCCTGTAGATATCTTATGGCTTTAAAGACCAGAAGCCTGTTGCCATCTCCCACCCCACCTCTGGAAATGCCATTTCGATGACTTTGCATCGACTGTAACAATGGTTTCTGTTGCTGTAAGCAAGCTGGCTCAGGATGCTCACATCTACCTCCTTTGTAATTTTGTTGATTGTTCACAGCCTAGATGTTCAACTTTTGGTGAAGGGACCAGGTTACGGGCCCCAGAGAGAGGGGATCACTCACTGTACTGTATTTTGTGTTGAAGGCTTGGTCCTTAGCCCTGACACCTCTAAGAGCTGGAATCTAGTAAGTTATTTTAGGTCACTGGCTGGGGTGGGGGGTGAAGGTGGGTGGTAAGTAGAGCTCTGTTCTCTTCCTCATATGTGTCTTGGCCATGAAGCAAAGCTACTCAAAACTGCTGAAATACGTTATCTCTACCACAGTCCCAAAGCAGCAAAGCCACTTATTATAAACTGACAGTTCCAAAACCCTGAGCCTAAAATAACCTTTGTTCCTCTATAAACTGATAAGTGTATGTATTAGTTATAGTTAGTAGAAAGCTATCACATATTAAACATACATATAGAGTGTATACATATGTGTTTTATGTACTTATATACATGGGTATGTACATATATATTTAAGCACACATAAAATACTGCATGTTTTCTAAGATTTACTTTTATAGATAAAGTGTCTTGAAAAATATGTCACCCCTGTGGAATGGGGAACAGGATGGGGGTGTTAAAAGGTCACTTTAAGAGATTTAGAAGGTTATTATCTATAATCTTCTTTTCAAATAAGACTATTGTACTTGTGAAATACTTAGTAGAGATCATCAAAATTCAGGAGCCCAGGCTGTTTGAAGAGACAGCTATAGCTACAAGCCGTGGGAGGAAGGCACATGTGTCCCGACAGAGTGCCTCCATAGAGACCTAGGAAACAGGAAGCCCCATTGGGTCTGGAAATGATGTTGCATTCCTGGGGGGATATGTGCAGACATCTACTCACCCCAGACAGGGAACCGATGGCAGGCCAAAGTGCATACACCACCAAAGCCCAGCCCTGTGAACCGATGAGTTTATGGGGCTCCTCAGAGGACTGTAGGGGTCACTTACAGGAGCAGAGCTGAGCCAAGGCCAGCTGTATCACCAAAGCCCACCCCGGCATGGGTGACAACTCATAAAGCTAGGAACCGGAAACACACTGCACAGCCTGCAAGCAGGTCAAGAGGCTGAAGTGTGTCCTTTCCAGGCAGCTGAGTCTTCTGGCCGCCTTGTAGGCAGCTTGCCTGACCTTTGCTTTTTCCAGCCCCCTTGCCTCCTCTCTGTTTTTCCCATGCTTCTCAGTCACTGGTTCTTCCAAGCAGCTCAGCTGGCTGGAGAAGGACTCTAAACAGTCTTTTTTGCTTCCACCATGGTATCTTGAAGCAGGGGCCTAAGGAAGATGTCATGTCCTCAGTTCTCTACAGTTGTGTCAAATAGAAACACTTCCAAAGATCACCTGATGATGCCTTGGGTACAAAATTACCTGAGATGTAAACAATGGATTTCAATACTCCTTCTGTGGTTCTGCCAGATGTTTATCAAGCAGGTCATAATGGAAGAGGAAACATAAATTAGGAAGCTGTGGTATATGCCAGGTGAGAGAAAATGGCAGTTTTCTGTCATAGAGTGGCTGAACTGGATTGATGTGCAATGTGTGTTGGGATTGGACGTCACTGAGTGATGGCTGGAAGAGATGAGATTCCAAGAAGGCCTGTCCCCCAAGAAGCTTAGTGAACATTGGAAAAAACAGAGAGAAGCAAGGCTGGGTGCAGGCCACAGAGTAGAAAGGAAAGTCACATGATCTACCCCGGTGGTGTGTGAAAATCACCAGAATTCTAAGGAAGATGCTCTGCCTCATAGTGAAGCCTGGACTTAGAGGGCTGTAGATAGAGGGTTTGGAGTGTTTGTGGTGTAAGTAGCATTTAAAGTTGTAGTCCAGGTGAGATTTTAGAACAAACAGACAGAAAGACAGCCTGAGACTATTACTATGAGTGTGACTGAATGGATGAAAAGGATATAGGAAGCCAAGAAAGAGTTTGTGCTGGACAATGGGACATTATGAAGTTCAGAGCAGACCTTTGCACTTCTGAGATGATTTCATTGAGCCAGAAGAACAAGAAATGACCCCCTATGTAGGGAGTTGAAGCAGGAAGATTTCTAGTTTGAGGCCAGGTTTGGCTAAATAAAAAGACAGTCCTTTTAAAAAAAACAATGGGGGGGGGATGATGAATGATAAATAATGCATTCTTTCTGAGCTGTTTTCTGCTCAGCTGATTATTTTTAACTATGAAATTCAGTGTGTAAGTCAGGAGCCCAACGCTCTACAGAGAGAATTGTTTCATAACTTGGCATCTCCATTAGGGTGTTCTCCTTAGGGAATTAAAATCAAACAATTTCAATTATCTGTGTCAGAGAGTTGACTGAGTACCTCACCTGGTCCCTTCCAACCTTGTGAACCAATGATTGGTGGGACACGAACCAGCAACTTCTACTGTTAACAACAGATAGAGAAAGAAGTTCTTGTCTTGACTTGACACCCAGTCCTTGGCGATGACCAACCAGTTGGAAGGAAAATAACATCAGCGTGGTTTCCAGATGAGAAGCCAGAGCAATGCCTTACTGGAGTATGAATGTGTGAGCCACTGTATAATACATTTCCAGAAGAAAAACAAAGGAGGGACATGTGGCATCCCATGGGAATATTAGGTCTGTTTTCATACTTCCAGCCACCATGAACCAAAGTTGTGATTACACTGGAATCCTACTTATTCCCCAAGAATAGTCAAGAGGAAGTAGAGTATATGAGGGCTGGGGTCACAGCTGGATACAGAAGCCAGGGACTTGGTCAAGGTATTGACCACTTTTCTCATTGTTGTGATAAAATATCCTGCAGGAAGCAGTTTGAGGAAGGGAGAACTTAATGTGGCTCACAGTTTGAGGGTACTTCCAGCATGGTGAGGAAGTCATGCTGGTATAAGGCATGAAGCAGCCGGTCACATTCCGTCTTAAGAATCAGAGAATGAGGAACAGCTTGATGGCTTAACAGGTAAACGGGATTGCTTCATCAGCCTGACTTCATGAGTTCCACTCTGTAATTTCTATAAAGGTGAGGGGAGGGAATGAGCTCAACAAAGCTGTCCTTTAATTGCCACACAGAATCTGTGACAAGCATGCACCTGTGAGCATGTGCATGCACGTGTGCACACACAAATTAATAAATAAGTAAGTAATATTTCAAAATAATCAGAGAGCAAATGATGCTTGCACTCAGCCCTCTTTCTCCCTTTTCCTTAGTCTGGGGTCGCAGCCTATAGAATAGAACCACGGGCATTTATCATGGGTCTTCCTATCTTGATTAGCTTCATCTAGATAACCCCTCACAGACAAGCCTAGAGTTTTGTTTCTATGGTGGTTCTAAATCCCACCAAGTTGTCAATCAAGATTAGCAATCACAACCAGCTTCTAGAGAGCAGAACCCTGCACACAGACCAGAAGAAATTATCTGAACATGGAGAATATTAAGTCCTGGGACAGGATGTTGTACTGTGTAAATTCCCAGCAGGGAAAAATGGGAAGATTGCAGGGAGCCTAAAAGTATGTATAGGGTTGTAAAAGATCAAGAGATGAGGAGCCATTCTGATACTGGTAACCACAGACCTTCATTGACATGGCTAGCCCCCAAAGCTGAAAGGAAGTTAGTGCATACTGGAGCATTTCTAGGAAAGCAATCCCACAGAAACCAATGGCCTTCAGGAGCTTAACACTGTCCACCTGCTGCCCAAACCTGGGACACGGCTGTAAGAATACAGATCTCTCAGCCTCAGTGTCCCTTTCATATGCTCTAAGGTTAAATGTTAGTCTCTGGGATGGATGAAGAACACAAAACAGACCTGGAGAGGAAAGAGCAGATGCCGATGCCTACATAGGCCCCTGGAGGGATGGATTCTGCATATGGTTCTACCCAGGTACTCAGAAGAACAGTAGCTATGCCATGAATCTGTTCTAGTCTCAACTTTGCCTACAAAGAGCTAAAAAAAAAATAGTAGAGTTCCAAGATTATTTTATATATCTTTGTTTTTACCTGGTGTTTTCCCTGAAGCCCACAACCTTTTATATGATGCAGGATGCTCTGATTATGTGTCAGGCTGAGAATGGCCTTTGCTGAAAAGTCAGCTGAGAGAAATAAACCGGATCGCCAGAAAACAGTGAACATGCACCACTGCACTTTTTTGACCACCAAGACCGTATTAAAGGAGATCTGCTGGGTAGGAAATAAAATCTGAGGGGTTACCCTCCATCAGCATTCCCTCCTTTGAAAAGTTATAACCTTCAAAGAAAGCAAGAAACCAAGGACCCTCCCAGTAAAAGGTAGCCAGTGCTATTTCATCCCTACCCCCTGTTATTGAAGACAAATTACCTCATAATGATGGTCCATTTGTGTTTTGAAATAGTGGGTTCTGTGGGCATTATCACAGTCATGGACTCTTACCTGTGTAGAGTTCCTGTACTGGGTGTGATTGCTTTAAGACCCAAGTTATCATCTGTCTCAGTCACTGTTCTAATGCTGTGAAGAGAAACCACGATTAAGGCAGCTCTTATAAAAGAAAGAATTTAATTGGGGCTGGCTCACAGTTTCGGAGGTCAGTCCTTTCTCATCATGGCCACAGGCATGGCAGGAGGCATGGCAGGCAGAGTGCTGGAGAAGTAGCTGAGAGCTACATCCTGATCTGTGGGCAGAGATAAAGACTGGGTCTGGCATGGGCTCTCAAAACCTCAACAAGTCCCCACCTTCTAATCTTTCTAACCCTATCCAACAGTCACACTTCCTGGGACTAAGGTTCCAGACATATGAGCCAATGAGGGCCATTCTTATTCAAACCACCATACCACCTTGCTAGAAAATACCACAGGAACATAGTGATGGGCTGTATGGTGATGTCCTTGATCCAGGGGCTGAATGTCAGAGTGAAGCACCATTTTACCATTTTGAGGGATAAATGAACTAAATATGGCTAATTCGTGTGTGGTGGTTTGAAAGAAAATGGCCCATAGGGGAGTGGCACCATTAGGTGTGGCCTTGCTGGAGGAAGTGTGTCAGTATGGGGGTAGCTTTTTAGCTCTCTTATGCTCAAGCTTCTCCCAGTGTCACAGTCCACTTCCTATTGACTTCAGATCAAAATGGAGAACCCTCCACTCCTCCTCCTGCACCATGTCTGCCTGAAGGCCACCTTGTCCCATCATGATGATAATGGACTAAACCGCTGAACTGTAAGCCACCACAAGTAAACATTTTCCTTTATAAGAGTTGCCGTGGTTATGGTATCTCTTCACAGCAATAGAAACCATAACTAAGACAGCATATAACATAAATAATGCATATGAAATAAGCCATTGGCTTGAGGCTAGCTTGGACCCTTCCTGGGCCTAGATTTCATGTCTCTCCTCACTAACAGATGATCAAGTATTTAGAGAATCCATGCCTCACTCTCTTCTGAATCCTCCTTATAAATACATGCAGTTATTTCCTGAGAGATGTGGACCATGAAAAGAATGAGTTGTAGCTGGCTGCAATCAACACAGCCAGTTTTTCTGAGAGGGAATGGTTAAAAGCTGGGCCTCTGAAGCCAGACTCCCAGGATCCCAGGCTTGGCCTGCCCTTTTTGAGCTCTGTAGCCTGGATAGCTTATGAGTCTCCCAATGGTTTAATTTCCTCAGCTATGAAATGAGGATAATGTTACATATACCTCTTCAGGATTAATGAAGAATAAATGAGCTAATCTGTGTAGAGCTCTTAAAACCACGCCTGGCCCACAGGGAGTGCTCCTTAGTTCATGGAGGATTATTGTACTGCAGGTGTAATACCGCATTGTGTCTGTTAAGCAAACCCCCCGCTGGAGCTATGGATTGCTAGTGGAGAACTGGCTACATGGCTTGGAACTTTGCCCTCTTCATCTTGGGTATCCTACTATTTAGCTCCCTCCTCAGAGCTCATTATCAACTTCCCAGGGCAATACCTAATGCCTAATCCATAGGAGGGACCCCATTGTGTTTGTGGGGTTTGTCTAGTCAATAGTCACTGTACAGTTTGTCTCACGGTAACATCTGGTATTAATGTGTAGTGCAGTGAAAGGAGACTTCCTGTAATCACTAGGCTTTAGGACCCAGGAGCCACTATAATTATGTGGCTCTATAATTTCCTCCAGGCCACAGAAGCTGAGTTCCTCCTACGAGAGCCAACAGTGAACTTTCTGTTCCCAGCACTTGATTTGTTGTAGAAACAGACTTTTAAAGACAGATGTGTAAAGGGCACCTCCTCATGAACTTCCCATCTCTGTAACTGCTGTGGAGGGCAGGAAACCACACACCTTCTCTTTCCACCTGACCTAATAGACGCTTGCACTTTTCTCCCACAAACACATCCATTCATACAACACACATGCATGCTTAAACACGTACACAACCCATGTACTTTCCTATACACATAGCACACACACACACACACACCATGTGGTAGGTTGATGAAGAAAAAAGGCACGGTGACAAGGCTCTGGGTTCAGCAAGCCCATGTTTATCTATGGCATGTTAGAAAGGCTCTGGGTGTTGGGTGGTTTGGACATGGTACCAGGGGCTCACTGTAGATGCCATGTGATTGTCATTTTCTGCTAAGAAAGTGGAAACTCAGGTTTAACTATCTTCTCTGCCTATGCCAGAAGGGAAGTGGGAAACCAAAACTGGAAACTATATACTAAAAGACTTTAGGGACAGCCTGGCCACAGTGGAAGCAGGAAGATCTGAGTGAGAAGTTTGTTTGTATGTATACATGTATGTATGTGTATCTGTATGGGGTGTGGATGTGTGTTTATATGCATATGTATGTGAGTGTGTCTTAGTGTGTTTGTGTATTAAAATGTGTCTGTGTGAGTGTGTGTGTGTGTGTGTGTGTGTGTGTGTGTGTGAACACGCGCACTGAGAAATACTGAAGAAGTCATTACTAAAGCTTGGCTTTTCTTCTCTCTCACTGGCTTGTAGAGGAGTAATGTGACCTGCAGATGTTTAGACAAACAGTGCACTGTGTGAGTGACAGCCTCTCCTCAGACATGCTCCAAGTAATTACCAGTAGTGAAGGAGCAGGCACTGCCTGACTGTCTAATCCTTCCAGGTTTTGCCTGTTTGACTAAAGACCAACCACAGTGAAGAGAGAGCATGACAGACATGACCTAGACTGGCTTTGCAGGGACAGGAGAGAAATGCGGACAGAAGACTGAGAGGATCATGTAAGATGATCCGCACAGACAGGAGCAATCTCACCACCAGGCATGCCTGGGGTGGGCCAAGGATTCTTCATAGGAATTATTTGAAGTACAGTGATGAGAAATAGGTCACCCTAGCAGGATTAAAGCAACCACCCAGAGTTTATTAGCTCGTCTTAATAGTGGTTCCTTTAATTAAAAATGGTGACTACTGAGAGAAATCTTTGGGGAGGTTCACAGAAATGTCTGGTAGGGACTGTAGAATAAAGGAGACATTTACACATCAGACCATCTTTTCCAGATAAGAACATCCAAGAAAATTTAGAGCCACCCATGAGAAAAATCGTGTTAATTACTCAGAGCCACAGCTGGAGAAACGGCTTGTCATGCAAGAGAAAGGACATTTGTTCGAATCCCCAGACTTACACAGAGGCCTGTGAGTATAGTGGCCCTCTGTAATCTCAGCAAGCAGGCAGTGGAGACGAGGACTCTCTAGAACAAGCTGGTTCACCAGACTAGCCAAAATGGCCAGCTCCAAGTTCAGTGAGAGACCCTGTCTGAATGCACACAGTAGAAAGCAATAGAGGAAACATCCAGCATCAACCTCAGACCCCCATATACACATATACACATGCATGTGCACCCTCAAATGCACAGTAATCACACATATGCAACATGCATTTACACAGGCAAAAAAAATGGCTTTAGAACCTAAACTTAACCCAGAATACCTGTTTTCACCAGGGCAATGAGGCCATAGGGTCCAGTGCACAGCCCTGGTCATGCAGCTCCTCAGTAGCCAAGCAGCACCCACACATATTTCACATCTAGGAATCTTAGATCTCTTTTTCACATTGCTGCTCATAACTTTTTCCAAGTCACAATTCTTTTTAATTCAAAGAATTTGTTGAGTACAAATGCATGGGTGCTGGAATGTGGCAGATTTTAAAGAACCCAAGCTCTGGCTCCATCAACCACCAGTGTGGCATGTTCCCATCCACAGAAGACACAGACAGATGTAAGGCACTGGATCCTCACAATAACAATTAAAGTCAGCTTCATTTGAATTTGCAAAATCACCATGCTTCGTCACAAAGGCATGAGAGCCTGTTGCAGATGGCTGGCAAGGAGGCGATTTTTGGAAGCACTTTAGGGAACAAACAGAGCCCTCAACATCCAGTGGCAAGTACGGATTTATCACACCATAGCCGCCAGGGGAGCGGCTCCCTTCTACCTGGTGGCCAGGTCAAGTGGGAGGTGTGCTGCGTTATGAATCGCAAGCACGGGATTCCCCAAAGAAGAATTTTTATCAATGAAATGGTTGCCTTCATCCAGTGCCATGTGCCAAATCATGAATGGGTGTGTGGTATGGAAAAGGGATCTGTTTTATTTAAGCTTTGTAACAGGCAATCAGCACTAAGAAAGCTCAAGGCTTGAAGGAGGAACTTACATCAAATATTCTTTGCTGTCACAAAAAGCAGCATGATTTTCACTTTTGATCTCCAACTTTGGTTTTTACTATATGTTGGTGCCCGCCCTTCCCCCAACTTATCTGTTCACCAAATGTTTCCAGGGCTGGCCATGACAGAACTCAAGGAAAATACATAGAAAACAGAGCTTCATGAAGACTGGGCTCACAGGGAATGTCAAGGTTTCTCATCTGTAAAATACTGATAAGAATGTGTCGCTCAGTTCCTCGTAAAGCAGGGGTCCATTTGTTCAAGAGAGCAGCTTGAGAGAAAGAAACCCACATGTAACAGCAACAAAAGAGATCAATGGGACTGATGCTGAAGCCACTTCCCTGAATGTAGACTGTCTCGGCATGACGGCAGCCTCCCTAATTATTTAAGATCACTTGTAAAATTGATTTTATGTAAGCACAGTGACACAGCGGCAGCCAGCTCTGTGCAGGAGATGTAAGTTGTTGGAGATTTATTGGCCTGTCATTCACTGGTCTTGCTTTACTACTACTTAATGGTCTGTTTAGATAGTCTTGGTGTGTCCAAACGCCCCACCGTCGGCGCCAAGCACCACCCAGTGACAGGTAGCAGCCGCAGAGATAAAATAGGGGACCCCATGCCAGAGCAGATGGGGCAAGGACACATTCATTATTTCCCGGTCAGGTGCCCAGCTTCCTTGGGAGCTAGAGTGGGAACTGGGAGCCTGTGCCTTTCTCCTTCCTCAAGTTTCCTGAGCATGGGACTATTAAAAGCAGCCTAACTGAGGCCTATGTTCACCTTCCAGAGGCATGATCCTGCTGATGTGACTATGGGGCCTTTAGATGATGTCACTTAGCTTTGGGATAAATGCTATATAGTAGGAATGCAATTCCATACCAGCCTAGTAGCTGAATTTCCTGGGAAACATTAAGTGCAAAATGAATATAATATGCTGTCTGAGCAACTGAATGACCCAGCAGTCTCTCCAGCTCCATTTGCTCGGTTGTTAGCATGCTAGCTCAGAAAGTACAAAAGGCTGATTGCATTGGAGTGGCTTCAAAGGTGAGGAAAGGAAACATAGTCACTCCTCTCCAGGCATTGAAGCCTAGACAGAAGAGATGGCATGTTCACGGGCCAAGATGATGCTGTTAACATTATAACATTTCCAGAATCAAGATGAATTTCTTTGCTAATGGCCTGTCTAATTTAGCAGCCCAGCTTTTCTTTCTTAGTAGCACATAAAGTAAAGGTGCTTTCTTTCTTTATGGAGACAATACTTAATAATAACTCAGAATGGCCTGAAACTTGCTGTGTGACCTAGAGTAACCTTAAAAATGCAGCAATCCTGTCTGTTTCCTGAAAACTGGAATTAAAGGTGTGTGGGACCACATGAAGCAACTGCTTCTAAGTTACATTCATGAGTGTCTCAGATTCCATAGAACATCATCATGATATGGAGTCACACATAGCCGCTCTCTATGACTAAAGTACAGATTCTCAAAGGATGCAGAAATGAGAACTTCTTGAAAGGTGTTTAAGGTTGCGAATGTCTATGAGCTCAGCACTTAGGATGCTAAGACTTTTGAGGCCAGCTCAGGCTCCCTAACAAGACCTTTTCTCAAAAACAAAGACCTGCGTGCTCTTGGGTAAGGAAATAAATTTTGAAAGCATATCATTAGTAAGCCCCTGCATTTCTTATTCCATAACAACAGAACTATAAAGAAAAGACTGCCAACAACTACTGAGACAGGGATGAGGGTGAGTTGAGTACCCCTACCCACAACCTGCACATACACACCATTTGCCTCTCATTCAACGGAACAGACCACTTCCAGCAAGGTCCCAGAAAAGCAGACATGGTCCTGCTCCTCCCAACACTGTACCCCTTTGGTGAACCCAGCTCTTAATCTAAAACAGAACACTCCGAGTCCCAGGCCCTGTGGCTGGCCTCCAGGGTGACCCCCCACTCAGTCCCAGGGCAAAGCCAGCAGTCTGAACCCAGTTGAGTTCTTTGCGGGCTGGCCCTCTCAGGAATGCAGCTATGTGGCCATTTCCCTGACCCGGGTGGTGTCACAATGAATCCTTCCTTCCTCCTGAGCTATTTCCCTGTCTCTCCTCTGGAAGATTTATTCCACATGCCAGCCTTAGTGAAACTTCTTTTGCTCAAGAAAAAATAAACAAGCAAGCAGGAATTGAGTGGCCAGAGCTGGGACAAAACCAAACGGCATTTCCTGTATTTTAGAAGATTGCAATGTTTCCTGAAAACAAAGAACGATGTTGATGTAGCTCAAGTGTAATAATAAAAACAATGCCCTGAATTCAATTAATAGCATCTTTGGTCTCCCTCCCCTGGGAGGGTTCCCCTCTTATGCTCTGGATTGCCTCCTCTTAGCTGGTTTTAATCTTAGATTTTGCATTCCTGTTTTCTTAGTATATGTACCAGAGGTTGCTTTTTCTCTCCTGCATGTTCAGTGTTTCGGTTCCTTCTCCTATATAATCTTCCTGCTTCTCGTTTGCTACCTGGACTTTTCATCTCGTCACTTCTCCCTTCTCTTGCTGCTTCATTCCTGTTTTCTGTCCATCTTCTTTCACTCACAGTTCCTCCTCTCTCCCTGTTCCTGTGTTACGTCTGTCCACATCCCACGGAAACTGTAATTATCAAGTCACGAACACTCCTGGGATGGCATAGGCAGATGAGAAGCTGTGCGTGCTTGTCACTGTACTGTCTTAACTGACCTGTGGCTGATATCCAGCAGCCTGCAGGTGGCTGGCGGCACACTTCTGAAAGGATGCTCCTCTTTAAAGGGGTGCTGTCCTCCCCCTCCCGTGAAGGTAACATTGAAATAGAAAGGGATTGTGAACAGAAGCAGTGCAGCTCAGTGGCCCTACTAGTTTATGTCCCACACCCAGACACCAGTCTGTTAGGCCTTAGATCTTAGGAAAGTTAATTTTCGAGCCTCATGACAATAGCAATAATAATATAACTCTCAAAAAGTGGTTGTGAGGATTCAGTGAGTTAGCATGTGTGTGTATATGTTTATGTATATACATGTATAGATACATGTATAGATGTATCCAAGTTCTTAGAACAGTGTGAGCTACGCATTCTGCAACTGTTATCTTCATGTGTATGAGTTACTCAAGTCGGTGCCAGACTTGGTGAAGTAGAATCTTTGAGACATGCCTTCCTGTCACACATGGCCACCCAGGATCATGAAACAGCCAGTCCACCTGTCAATACATGTGCAACCATACATGTACACACTCACTACAGCAGAAACACCTTTATGGGAGAATGGTTGTGAGCAAAGGTGTCCTTGGTGTTCTTATACGAGGCTTTCCTGGGGCCTGCCTGTAGATCCTCTGATCCATGTCTCTTTGGGGACGCCTCTATGCTCCCAGGAGACTCGTCAACACCCTCCCCTGGGGTGTCATGCCCTTGGGCTACTGACTGCTCACTGTTGACCGTGTGCTTGGTGCTGGATTTCACATAGTAAAATGGCTGTCTGCACTGGCGCTGCACTATCAGGCCTGAGCTCTCACAATAATTATTCACAATTCTTCCTCTAGATGCAGATTCATGTTGACTCCGCTCTCTGCAGCAGGGAAAGCGGGTGATGTGGTTGTTCTTCCTTTCCCCTGTGTCCCTGCGCATCACGTGCTCAGGAGTATGGCAGGTATGCTGGAAGCCCTTTAGATAAAGGGCCAGCTGGCACTCAAAGGAGACCTAACAGGAGGAAACAGGGATGACTCATGGGGCTAGCAAGGAGGAATTCTGCTTCCTGGAGAGTTTGAAAAGTTGACCTCATTTCAAGATCACCTGGGACTACGGAGCCCCAAAACATGGGAGCTGAAGCCAGGAGACTTGGTCCGCTTCCAGATTGGTTGCAAGCCTGGTTTCATTTGGAGTATCTTCAACATTTCCCCAGAGTAGGCAGGAACAAGGTTAGCTCAGAAGGCTTCCCACCACTCTTCCTGCTACAGGAGGCCTTGGCTTTGAAGGCTGCGCTCCTCAGGCCTGGTAGTTCCCAGTGGCTCACTTTCAGACCTCTCCAGTCTCTGGGTCTTTGGATCACACACAGGATGAAATCTTACTTCAGCAATGTCTTCTTCATTCATCTCCAAATGATGTCCCCTCCTTCCTGACGCTGAAAACTAAGGCAGTTCTCAGAAACCCCACACCCTGCCCTGTTCTACCTTTAGGGATGGAAAATGAGTGTTATGTGTGTACCCTAGATCAGTGAGGGGAAAATCAACAGTGAAATAATCTGAAAGATTCCCATCCCTGGGGATGCCATCCCTTCCCCATTTAGTTCTGGATCCCATTGCATGGACAGTTCAGCAGGGAAAGGGAGAGACTGGAAGTTAGAGAAATGGAAAGGCCACATTAGCCTCTTAAGCTTTACATATCTGTTGTCTTTTGACAATGAAATACTATAATTAACCCAGACTATTTTCTAAAGATTTAATTTTTTGCTGATGTTCAATAATATTACAGAAAAGCTGATTCCTAATTATTACATAGGGCATTGCATAAATTTCTCCCTAATTAAAAAGCCTCTAAATTCCAAATAATCAATTTACAAAGACATATGGTTTTGAAAAATTAGGCATTTAATTTCTAAAGATTTATTAGTAATTTGTCGCCCAGCTAATTAATTATGGTTATAATACTACTGTAGTCACAGTAGAGCTGGATGTAATGATACGATTGTAAAATCATCTTGATGTGTCTTCTTTAATGTCACGGAATTACAATATACTCAGCTCTCCAGCCTCTTCTTAATCACGCTTGAAAGCATTAGTTTAATGAGAGATAAGAGGGCTTGATAAGTATACCTTCAAAATTTATTTGAAAAACTACTTTCAACATGAAACAAACAAATTGATTATTCCCTGGCAAAATGAAATTTGTAGTTGGTAATAAATTAGACAGAGAAACCTTAAAACTAAATAGTGTGCAGTGTAGAAATTCCCATTAGCTCCAACAATTCAGAGAGTGTCTCATGAGAAAGTAATTTAAGTGTATGAGAAAAAGCTGATGAAACTAAGATTCAGACAACAGTGGTTTCTGAGTGTTCACAAATGTGTGGGCAAGCTGTTTGTGTTTCTGTTCCTCATGCTAGTGAATTTATAGACTTTTTTAATCTAGAAATTTTTTATACTATAACCAGGTTTTTGTTTGAAGTTGAGGGGAAGATTTTTTTTTTTTAATTTAGAGGCAGAAAATGCCACAGATGTCTTCCATTGACTAGAGATGCATGGTCGCTCTGAAATGTCTAAGGGACATAAAACTGTTTCAGGAAGGTGAAGTAATATCCTATGGTAATATCCTGAGTGACCTGTGTCACTCAGAGTTCAGCCTGAGTTGTGTACACACATCTCCACATTCAGGCCCCCCAAGAAGGGGACACAGCTATGTCCTGATAGAATCCAGGTACTGAGCCCCTGGGCAGCCTCTCAGGTCACTAGCAGCCCTGCATTCCCAATCATAGGTGCCACAATGTTGGAGAGTTTTGTTGAGACACTCCCCCGGTAATATCCCAATTTGTCTCACCTTGGGTACTATTGTGGCTTTTACCCGACAAAGTCTGCTCTGTCTTGGGTTTCCCAGCACATCCATTTGAGAGACAGCAATCAAACACTAGCCTCCTGACTCAGAAAGTCACTGACCACCTCCTGAAGCTCCTCACTTAGCAGGATGAAGGGTAGGAATTGAAGCCCCTCTGTGGAGTGGGTCTAAGGTTGAAACAGCTGTGCATGCTATCTACCCTTCTCTACCCAGCACACAACCCAACACTTACAGAACTGGAGTGTTGCAGGTCTGAGAAGGTCTGATGGGAGGGCAGGGAGTTTGCTCATTCATCTCAGTGCTGACTAAGTACCTGGTCTGCCACCTCCGTACATTGACAGTGCTGACTGCGAAGCCCTCTGCCTCCATGAACAACTCAGTTGCTGAGGACTCAGAAGTAAATAAACTATGTTGGGATTGCCCCGAGAACTTAGTCTAACAGAGGCAGTGGTGTTCGTAGAATAATAACACTAGTTATCCTGGGAATACATCAGCCCTGATGGAAAAGAGGCTTGTAGAGCTTGAAAAGGCCCAAAGAAAAAGAAGAGAATATCTGAGTCTGGAGCAAAGGCAAGCCATGAGAGGAAGAGCACTGGGATGAGCAGAATAAACAAAGATACAAGATGGGTGTCAGGAGCCAGGAGAAGCCTAAGCTGGTTTGGGCTCAAAGGGTAAAGCCCAGCTAGTTAAGGATGAGTCAGACTGGGTCTGGGTGTGTCCAGTTCTTTGGACTTGCTGTCTTTCACTCAGATTTGTAAGCTGCAACTAAACCCTCAATGGGATGATATTGGAGAATGGGGTCCTTGGGAGATGGTTCAGTCATGAGGGTGAGGCCCTCACTAATAGGCTTATCACTGAGTTAAAGAGGCCTCTAGAAGGGGACATGCTCAGTCAGGAAAATGCCTCCAGAAAATGAGAACCAGAGATTGGACCTCCAGTAAAAGCCAGGCACAAGAGCATATGTCTAAAATCCCAACACTGAAGAGATAGAGAGGAACCCCTGTAGCATTGGCCTTGCAACCTAGCTGAGTCAGTAACCTCCAGGTTCAGTGGGAGACCTTATCTCAAAAAAGCAAAAAAGACTGAAAAAGAAAGACACCTGACAGAGACCTTTGGCTAACACACACACACACACACACACACACACACACACACACACACACACACACACACCATGTAAGCACACAGCATGCACATACTCACACACTCAAACAAACACAGACACACACAAACACATACACATGCAAAGAAACACACACATGCAAACACACACACACACACACACACACACACACTCACAAAAATATGCCATTTATGAAACTTAGTAGAGTCTTAGGCTAAAAATTTTCCCTTTAATATATATATTTTAAATGTTGGGATTTTTATAAAGCCATGAAGTGTAAAAATATTTAGTTCTTTAACTAAAATTAGGCTGAAGCAATACTCAGTCTTTGGATTTGGAAGTCACAGAGTCTTAGGAGAAATTTACTTGAATTTGTGTGTCCATGTGCTGCTCATATCAAAACAACAAGGCATAAAGAACTCCACATTTAAGGACTTGCAGAGAGATGCGGCAAGTCCCCACACAGGATTCCCCCTACACACACACACACACACACACACACACACACACACACACACACACTCACCAGTCTCAGTCACTGGTACAGGCCCCTGAACTCCAGGCCACAGTTTCTAGACTGGTCCATCACCATTAACTACACGAGCCACATAAGCACTGGAGTGTTCCAAGTAACTCCCATTATTATTGATAAAAGTTACACTACTGCACCAAGGGGAAAGAAAGGCCACCATCAGGCCTTTAAAAAGCTATTTAATAGATCAGCCTTCACAAAGACAGACGGCATCACTAAGGCAGAACAAGGAAAGATGTGCCCAACTTTACAAGCTATTGGCACTGTTAATCATATTTTGAAATATTGTTGGCATATATCTTGGAAAACACAACACCACTGCCATATTTCCAGTGGGAGAGGTGATGGTTTTAATGCTGAGACACACTGATAATTCTAAGTCCTCTCCTCCCCCATATGGGAAGTAGATCACAGGCAGGCTTCACAAGCCCGAATCCTAAAGTACAGCATTGTAAATTCCAGCCAATTCCATGACAAAAACACAAGGAATCCCAGTGGGTAAACAGCCCCACATGTGCATGCGCCTATATGAGTGTGCATATTCATACACCACTATCTATAGTTCTATACATTCAGTTTCAATGAAATGTTATAAACTTGCATTCACATAAAAGTTTAAGTAATAGGGAAGGGCTGTTAAGCAATCAGACTTCTGTTTTTATACTTTGCTGTTACAATTTATATTTGTTTCATTTTTTTCAAGATTTTATATTTTTAATTTATGTATCTGTGTGTGTGTGTGTGTGTGTGTGTGTGTGTGTGTGTGTGTGTGTACATATATGTGCAGGTACCTGGAGAGGCCAAAAGAGAGGTTAGACCCCTCAGCTGGTATTTGAGTTACAGTAGTTATGAGCCACCCAATATGGGTCCTTGAAACTGAAGCCAGGTCCCCTGCAAAAGCAGCAAGTGCTCTTAACCACCAATCTATCTTTCCAGGCCCTCCAATTATTGTTAGTATTATTATGACGATTACCTTTTTAATTTTAGCGAAAGTCTCACTATGCCCCCAGGCCAGCCTTGAATCCCCTAGATAGCCCAGGATTATCTCAAACTCAGTTCTCTAGGCTCAGCCTCCCAGGTGCTTGATTAAGGACATGCTCCACTATACCCAGGAAATTCCAATTTCTAAACATGACATATCAAATACGAGAGTTACACAGATCGCTATTTTTGAGCATATTTCCACATCTCTTTGCATTGACATGGCCTGTGACATGGCCAGAACTCATGCATTTCTTCCCATCTTACAGGAATGTAAAGCAGATATGCTGCCCATACTGCACATAGCTTTATATGGCCATGGCAAAATTGGCCCTGATCTACTTCCAAATGCATGGTTCTTATATTGTATCCTTTTGGCTTTGTAACTCGAGGGCTTTATAGGCAGATACATGCACAGACCTGATTCAGAAGGATGGAGTTTTCATGTAACCCAAGGTTTACTGTGATGTTACACCAGGGGGGAAAAAAAAACCAGCTGGCCTGCCTGGCCTGGCTAGCCTGGCTGGCCCTTGGAAAAATTATTTTCCTATGACTTCAATTAAAGCTTTAGTAACCATGGGGGATACCTTGAGTATTCTCCACTTAACCCTTAATAAAAATATTTTTGTTTTCTTCAATATAGAAATGTATCCTCTTAAAATGTTCTGCCTCCCAGACTCTCTTGCAGCTAGGGGTAGTCAGATATACAGACAGTACAAACTGCATTGACAAGAAGGAAGTCATGGGTGGTGTCTGGGAAAACCGCTGAAGTTGTTGAAAGGATGGAGAGAGGAAAGAAGAAGGAAGGAGAAGAGAGAGGGGGGAGGGATACTAGAACATACCCACAAGTAATCCAGAACCTATATGATTAATAATAATTAACAATTAATAATAATCTATATGATTAATATATTCAAGACATAAATTGTTAGATGGAGAATTTCAACAGAAAATGAAACTCTGTTTTTAAAAACAGAAGTCAAAATTTCAAAACTGAAATATATTGCCTAAAACAAAGATCCAAGAGGTGAGTTTGATAGCAGATAAGACCCAGCTAAAGAGTGAATCAAAGAACTCTGAGAGAGGCCAGGTGAACAGATTCAGGCCAAAGCACAGAAAGACAAGAATGGAGAAAATAAAAACAGAGAAAAGAAACACATGAAGAAAAATAGCATTCATATTTGGATTCCCAGAAAAACAGGATGAATGTTAAAGAGGAAATGCCCCAACCCCTGAGGCTGACATTCCACACAAGTCAGAGTGTGGAACTGAACTCCAGGCCAGGCGTTAGCAGGCCAGTTCCTCCAGCACCTATGGTCAGATCTGACCTGGAGCAGCAGCCCCTTGCCTCTGGGACCGAGGGTGGGTAGAGAAACCAAATCTTCGCCTCACCTTCCCATGTAAACCAGGGTAATCCGGCAGATGGGGCCAGGGCTGTGACCCCAGCTTAACTTCAGAACCAGAACCAAAATGAAAATTTCAGTCCCGTGATTTAATGTTTTTAATTTGTAAAGAAATGAGAAAGGACTACATCCCAAGCCATGTGACCATCCTAATGACTTTTTCAGCTTTCTTACAAGTCTCAATTGCTGCCTGGGAAATCTGGCGTCCAGCTTTGAATGCTGGGAGTGGCCCTGGTGTTTCCATGTCTGTTTCTGTGAAATCAGCCGTGGTCTCTATTAAAACAAAAGGATGAGGATGGCAGCTGTTACAGACACTGTCGTTGTTTGGAGAAAAGAAGGAGAAGGATGGGAGGGAAGGAGAAAGATGAGTGAGTGTTTTCCAGGAGCCTACACTTGGAAGAAGCTTCTTGCAACTTTTACTGGTGTTTCAGGATTTCTTTTTTCCTGGACAGGCTCCACCTGGGCCTTTCTGAGGCTGCTAAGAGGCGAGAGGGGACCAGTCTTGGACAGGGGAGACTGCTTCAAATTGCTATTGCAATGGCTTGATTTGGATTTGAAGAAAGAGGGAGGTGTGGCATTTGTCAGCATGTCATTGGTGTCTAGGATTGCTGCCCGTTTCCAGTGGTTTCTGTTAGCTCACACTTTCCAAGGACCCTTCTGCTGATAAGATGGCCTTGGGCTTTCTTTCCGCACTTTGAAGGTGCTAGCATGCTGTTTACATTCCAGCAAAGCTGGCAACAGCCACAGGGTAGAAAGGACCATTAGGACTCATCTCCTTCAGTCCCTTCAGGCACCCAGATTATCAAGAATCTGTGCACATTAGACAAGGGAGATCACAGCTGACCCAACTGTCTGCATTTTTCAGAGAGCATGGCCATCCTAAGGGGGAGAATTGGGTCAGGGTAGAATTTAAAATCCTGCGTTCTCTGTCATGTTCATCCCTCTCTGGAGAGTGAAGAGGAGACTCTGAGAAGGTGCTTAGGCTTTCTGGGTACCTACCATCCCTGGGATGAGGAGTGGTAGCAGGTCACAGGCAGACTGGAGAATGCCTGCCTTGATTTTCAAATGTTGCCAGCAGATAAAAGGGTAGGTACCCCAGTCCCATGGCAACATGCTCATCTTCAGTTTGTTTTAAACATGGGCCTCCAGGTCCTTTTTCACACTCACTCTTGTTGTTGTTGGCTTCTCAGGGACCATATTTGCTTACTGTATTATTTTCAGGAATCCAGATGGTTCCATGCCCAGCCAGCACTTACTCTACAATTTCCCTATCTGTGGAAAAGAAAATTGATTCTCTAAGAATCTGGGGGAGGTAGGGAATACCAGGAAAACAGCCCTTGATCCCTGAAGGCCAACTGGAGGGCAAATAACAGTTTTTTTTAAATCTACAGTGTTGACTGAGTCACATTTCTCTGAGATCAGGCCTGTAATATTTTAGCTGTCCTCTGTTCTCTTGGCAGGGCCTGCAACCTATACCCAGTGAAACCCATAAAAGGCATTGAAAACTTTCTCTTTTGAGGTACAACCAGCAAGGAATCTGCCATGACCAGGCATTCAAGACAAAATTGCAGCCACATAAACCTAGTTGATCAGGGTGGTATGTATCGGGCTCCTGCCCCATGGCTAGTGAACTAAATTCTGAAGAGGTTCACAGCCTCCAGAGTGGGCCAGGCCTGCCATAATCATTCTCTAGACCATACTGCCTGCCAAGCAGGTCACCCACTCGCCATGTGTGGCTACCAGAATCTTTAAAGTTCTTGTTCCTCACCACCACTGTGCACATCTTGGGAATTCGACTGTCACATGATGTTGTAGCAATGTCTCTGTCGTTGCAGAAAACTACTATAGACTGTGCAGGTAGCCAAGAAGTCCAGAGAATTCAGAAGCATTATTCCTGCTGGCTTGTTGGGCAGCATCCTGGCAGATGTGACTGGGGGACGGCCTTGGAGAGGCTAGAAGCTGAGAAGAAAAGCTAGTCTCAGAGGATGGCACAAGTCATAGCCATAGCTGAAGATGTCTGGTATTGCTAGCGGGGGTGACTGTGGCCTTTTCTGGTGAGCCACCCCCACCCCCAGGAAGGGCCACAGCCAGACAGAAGAAAAGTCCTCTTCTGGGTGGGAAGGGCACTCACTCTGAAGCAGTAGCTTCAAATCTGTCAGTGCAGCTATGTAACAAAATATTGCATACTGTGGCTTAAACCACAGAAATGTTTTGTCTCCATTTAGAGGCTAGAAGTCCAAGATCTACGGGCCAAAGGCTCCTTGTAGTCTAAGCTTTCCTGTGTCCTGCCCGGTCCTCGCAGTTCAGACAAATCTCTCTCACCCATGGTCTCACAGCCGTTCAGACCCAAGTAAACACACAGCGGCTTGTATCGTTTACAAACTGTACGGCCCTGTCCTATGGCTCAGGCTTCGTGATAACTAGTTCTTATAACTAAACTCAGGCCATTTCCAGAGCTTGTCTACATCAATCTGTGCACTGTATTTCTAGCTCCTATGAATGCTTGTAAATTGTTGACTTTCCATACCACAGTTCCCAGGCTGTTTCATCAGACTTACTGTATGAGACATAGTACCCCCTGGTGCTTCTCCTCTGCCTGTGGCCCCACGTTTGAAGTGATCTTCCGTAGACCCTGGTTTCCTGGCTCCTGCTTCAGGCCTTGCTTTGGGTGGCAGGTGGGCTGACTAATGCACAGGTGAAAAGAACACAGAATTTTTAGGCAGACAGGCTTGAAGGCAAATTCTGTGTGACCACTCCTCACTGGGGCTTCAGGCACATTAACTGTGGCTTGATTTCCTCGTCTATACCATAAGAACACCAACAATGGCCTTTGAAAGGATAAATAAAAAAGAAAGGCGAAAGTGAATACCTTTCAGTGGGCCCGACTAAGGTACGCCACTAAGCAAACATGTCACGTGCAAAGAAGTTAGTGCAAGAGGTTTACTGGGGGAGGGGAGGGTGGAAGGCCACATGGGAGTCGGGACTTGAGAGAGGCAGACAGACAAGAGGAAGAAGAGAAGCAAGAAAGAAAAGAAGAGACAAAGAGGAGCAAGAGGTGAGGGAATCATGAAACAAGAGAGGCAGAGAGGAAGTGAGCCTGGCGGGCGCTTTGAAAGGGTAAACAGGTCGTGCAGCTGACGGTGGGAAGCACCTGGCCACAGGTGATGTAACTGCTTTGGTGGCAGAGGTGGGCTGATGCTGCAGCAGCAGAAACTAGCGGTCTTGACTATCGTGGGGGAGGTGTTTCATAACATATAAAAAGATTCTGTGGAATATGGGGTCTCAGTTAAAGGCACAGCCATTATTATCATCCCCATCTCTACCTAGGAGAGCTTTTCTCTCTCTCTTTCTCCTTTGAGGACACTGTCCCACACTCCGGCTGTGGCCACTTCCCTTTTGTGGTGTGTCTTAGTGCCATTCTTACATCTGTCTCTTCTACACTGTTTTGTGTGTATACACACCCCACCCCCACACACACATACACTGATGTGTCTCTTCTATACTGTTTTGTGTATACACACACACACACCCCACACACACATACACTGATGTGTCTCTTCTATACTGTTATGTGTATATACACACACACACACCACACACACATACACTGATGTGTCTCTTCTATACTGTTATGTGTATATACACACCCCACCCACACACACACATACACTGATGTGTCTCTTCTATACTGTTATGTGTACATGCGCACACCCACATGCACACACACTGATGTGTCTCTTCTATACTGTTATGTGTACATGCGCACACCCACATGCACACACACTGATGTGTCTCTTCTATACTATTATGTGTATATACACACATGTGCATACCCACATGCACACACACTGATGTATTTCTTTTATATTGTTGTGTACACACACACTGATGTATCTCTTTTATATTGTTATGTGTACACACACACATACATGCATACACACTGTTATATCTCCTCTTCTATACTGTTATGTGTGCACACACATACCCACATGCACACATGCACTCACACTGATGTACATCATGTCAGAGTCATATTCCCATCTTTCTCCCTCCCTTCTAATGCCAAAGGCCGCTTACCATTCTCCAAGCTCATGCAATAGAAGTTGGAAGCATAGGAAAATGCAGCAGCCCCTGCAGTGACAGGTAGGATGCTGGTATATGGATCTTCATGCCATCTTGTTTCTTGAGAAGGGTAACTTTTAAGAGCATTCTGCACTATCTCCCATAATCCCTCGCAGGAGTGATTCCAACAGCCCACAGTAGTAACTTTCCATGACATGTCCTGTATTGGCCTCCATCTCTGCCATGCCTTTCTTCACTTCCCTACCTCAGCTTTCTGGGATCTCCATACAACTCTCATTCCAAACCTCACTTCCGCATCTGCTTCTGGGGACTCAACCCTGGACACGAATATGTGTCACCTTTCACCAGTTGTGTGGAACTGGTTGTTTCTTCCATGGTTTCTCAAAGAGTCTAACCATAGACTGTGAACAACCAGGACAGACACACTGCAGACAGTGGCCACAGGAAACTTAAGTTATGCCTCACTGGTATCTTCAGGACCAACAAAAGACTCACTCCAGGAGGGCCTGCCAGGCTCCACATGGATGGTAAACCAATCTACAACTGAGGAAATGCCACCGTAGCATTTAAGAAATGACAACATTGGATGCTGCTAAGTGCTCAGGTAGAAAAGTGTCAGTGAAGCAGGTTCTTTCTGACTCCATCTGGCAACCTGGGATCCCATGGTCACAGCGGCCTATGCCCATTCTATGAGTTCATTACTCAGTACCACAGAAAAATATGTAACTCAGAGATATCTTCCACTGACATGACAAAAAATGGTTTCACCTAGGTCTCCCCATTCTCCCAGGAGACCATCTAACTGACTTTGCTCTGTCGCTGAGCATCTGTCAGTGAGGCTGTGCTCAATGTCCACGCTCAGCTCCCACTCCATATGCATCATCTGCTGGGGCTGCACATTTTCCTGGCTGCTGGCCACTGCAAACTTTGTGTATATCTGAACACATTTATCACAGGCTCAAGCCTTTAGTCAAAAAGGGTATTAACTCTGCAGGATGGGAGGGTCTTCTCCAGGCAGCTGAAGATTTAGGATTTGTGGGGACTATGGAATACCACAATCCCATCCCCATTAACACTAGGCAAGAGTGCCTCTAATTTAGAACTGTATTTAAAGTATATAAGGACTCAAAAGCAATAGAGAGTTATGAAGTCTATAAACTGTGCAAAAAAAAAAAAAATGTTTTCTTTTCCACTGCAGGCTTTGTGTTGGTTCCCTCTCTAACAACTCAATGGATTTTCTTTAGTCCCTGAGCAAAGAAACAGAGTGGTTCTCCCCATTCACAAAGCGCCACTGTCCATCTCGCCACAAGCACAGAAGGTACCTTGATCTCCTTTGTACAGTGTGGTTCAGAAACATTGAACACATGGCACTTTCCATCCTAGACAAATACAACTTCAGACAGTTTTCCATCATATTGATCTTGGTCTCTTTTTTATGTCTGATTGGCTAGCACTTACACTGGTCCAGATTTGCTTTCACCCATTCTCTGAGCAGAGGTTAGCAATGACCTATTTACTGTTCTCTCTTTGTTTTTAAAGATTTATTTATTTTTTTATTTTATGTGTATGGTCTTTCTCCTATATGTATATCTGTGTGCCATAGAGACCAGAATGGGATCTCAGATCTCCTGGAACTGGAGTTACATATGATTGTAAGCCACCATGTGTATGCTGAGATCCAAACCTAGATCCTCTGGAAGAGCAGTATGTATGTGCTTAACCACTGGGCCATCCCTCCAGCCCCTGCCATTCTCTCGATGAGAATTTGTACTATGTCCAAAACACACCATCTGGGCTCTAGAGCTGAAGGTGGCTGATAAACTGTCAGTCATGCTGGTGTCCCTTTCTTTGAAAAACAAACACAAAGTGCAGCTTGAACTGCTAGATCGATTCCTATACTATGGGAATCAAATCACAGGGGACAGCCTTCCTCTGTGTCACACATCAGGGCACTTGTCCTCAGGGTCACACTTCTGGCAGGGTCTGTCATTCCTTGGTACCACACATGTGTCTGCAGTGTTCTCTCTGAAGCTGGTGGTGGGGTAAACGCCAGAACACATTGTCATGCCACGTGTTCCCACACGAAAATGACAGCTCTTTATCCAGACATCCCACCCAACGTCAATGGGCATGGTTTGGTTTACTTCTTGTCTTTATTCTCTGTTTACCTGAACCGAGTGGTGTCAATTTCTTTGCCATAGAGTTTAGGATTTGTTTGCTTGTTCTTACTTTATTTGTTCATGGTCCCCTGAAACCTTTTGGAATCACCTAGCAAAAAAATGGGCTGTGTAAGAAGAAATCAGATAACCTCAGCTATGTAAGTTCATTCCAGTTAATTTTTGGTGTCTCCTCTCAACTCCAGAGCCAGTGATGTCATGTTGCTGCATGCTTGAAACTGGCCTTAGACAGAGTATTGACACCATGGGCATCTGGAAGCAGCTCAGGACAGAGCTTTTGCCCACCTTCAAAGGGTTGTTGGTAAATATTTGCCACACAGCAGGCAAAGGCCAGGTCTGCATTTGACTTAAGAAGTCAAGACCTTCCTGAGGCATCTGAACAATTTTCATAGGCATCGGAGCTGTGTCTCCAAGTCAGTGATCCCAGTCCTTTGTTTAGTATTGACCCCCAGACTCCCCAGGGCCTGCTGTGGTGGAGCTTAGAGAACGCCTCAGAACCTGTGGTAGGGCTTCCAGGGAGCAAAGTCTACCTGTGCAAAGCACAGAGATAATGTGGAGGAAGACACGAAGGAATGCCACTTATGATGGAGTCATTTGTGTTTTAAGATGTTAAAGCTTTGTCCTGCCCATACTGGAGGAGAAGATGGGCAAAGCCAGATGGCATGACTTCATGAAGGACCAGTGTGACAGCCATACCCAGGCTGGCACTAAGGGTAAGAGGACTGGCATGCCTTTCTGAGAGATGCTCTTGATGCTCGGCAAAATTCAGCCCAAGACAAAACACGCTCTTCCTTTGATCTACAGACTGAGCCTTGAGAGATACAGTGCCTATTAACACCTTGAGAAACAGCTAATGCATGTGTGTAAGAGGAATGAGGTTTGGGGCTCGGGGTCACCTGTCTTACGAATTACTTGTTTTCTAAGGTGGATTCTTCCTCATTACAGACTCTGTTCCTACTCAGTGATGGGGTGCTCATGCAAAAACAAAACAAAACAAAAACAAAAACAAAAACAAAAAAAAAAGCAATCCTTCCAAAGACTCTTAATACCTCAGGAGTCATGCTGCTTAGTTGAGAGTCAATACTTTGAATCAAGGCTTTCACTTCAAAGATTATTCCGCTGTGTCATTCTGTCTACTGAGGTGATACTGAGGAGAACTCACTGACTGAATGGACAGCCACAGATGAGGTGTCTGGAGAGCTACCCAAACTCTCCAATAGTGTAAAAGATACAGAAGTAACTCTGTAAGAGGTGAACGGGGTCTCTGGGGAAGGATCACAGGACAGTGTATTTGTGTGTCTAGGAGTAGGAGATTCTAAAGAGTGGGGGCAGCAGCTGACATTAACAATTCTCTGTCACCTGGGAATGGCAGGAGGAGCCATGTTTAAGGAATCACAGATATGGATACTTCCCAGTAACAATGCTATATTGTCTAATGGGCTTTATTAGCTTCTAATCATGGCCTGAGGTCAAGGTGCCTCTTGGTGGGGAATTGATAGTGGACAATTACCTAGTGGAAAAGGCACATTTAATTTTTCTTTTGTTCCCTGCTCCTCATTCATATATTTCTTTGAATTTTCTTACTCAGATATTAATTTGAAATGTAAAAAACCAACATTTTAGTATATTACAGCTTTGGGTTTTTTAAAGTATTATTATCTCTTGCTTCTAACCAAGAGGACCTAGTTACATGATGCTAGCCTGAGATTTCATCAATTGCTCTCTGTGCTTTAGCATTAAAAGTCAATGCTAGTTCTTGCCCTTGATGTTTCTGCTTCTGCTTGGGGATCTTCAGCTTCTTACACTGCTTCCTAGAGTAGTTACTTTCAAATGTTTAAGCTAAAGGTCCAATTGAGGGTTTTTAACAATCTTGGAGTCACCTGCCCCATCCACTCTTTCTTTACTAAGTAAACACTCTCATTGAATTGACGTCTATAAGAGACAGTACACTCATCATTAGGACACACTTAGATCTGTTATAACCAGTGAACACCAGCATTCAACTAGGTCAAGAAACTGAGCATGTCAGAGCCTGCTCCTCTTCTGATCTTGACCTTCTCTGACCAGCATCCTGAGTTCTAGTCACAGAGATGAATGAGACATTTTTCTTGACTTGGCATAAATAGAATTGTTGTTGTTGTTGTTGTTGTTGTTGTTGTTGTTGTTGTGTGTTTCTAGCTCCCTTCACACAGCATTGTTCCTGACATTTATTCGTACACAGCTTGGGTTCATTCATTCCTAGTGCTCTGTGACAGTACTCTGTGAGTCTGTATTCACACGCGTGTGTACATGTATGTGCCTGTGGGGGCCAGAGAACAACCTTGGATGTTATTCCTCAGGCGCTGCCTGGGTAGGGCTCACAGACCAGCTGGCCAGGAAGTCCCCGTGATCCTCTGCCTTGCTGGCACTGGGATTACAAACTCACTCTACCACACTGAGCTTTTGACATGGCATCTAGGATTGCAACTCAGGTTCCATGCTAACAAGGCGAGCACTGTGTCTATGGGACCATGTTCTAACCCTCATTCGCTTTAATTTTGTTTCTCTGATGATTAATTCTGTGTGACATCTTTTTACGGGTCTGTTGCCTTAGGTAACACTCCATTTCAAACACTTTACTGATTAGGAGAAGAAGATGTGTAGCTATCCATGCATTTTAAGATTTATTTTTTATTTTATCTTGCATGTTATATATAAGGTATCTTTTTTATATTTTCTTTTGAAAGTTCCAGACATGATCCATTTTATTTGAATGTGTAGTCTCAGGCCATAAGTTGATTGTTTCTGTTGTTTTATTTTCTTGCAAAAGGTATTGTTGTTGTTCAGAAAACATCATTTGACGTTTTTCAACAATGTCTTAGAAACACAGGCTTGTGCCACACATGTCACTTGCTGCTGTCATCATCTAATAGTTGATCTAATTTCATTTTACTTGTAATGGGTTCATTAGGATTGCTTTGAGGCAGCAAGCCATGGTTTTTAAACAATTTCTATTTTCTATTAAATTATACATAGCTCTACTAACCAGTATCTTGAAAGAGACCCTGTGGTAGTTTGAATGTGGTTGGCCCCCATAATTCCATAATAAGGAGTAGCACTATTAGTTTTGTTAGAGTGGGCATGACCTTGTTGAAGAAAGTGTGTCACTGTGGGGGTGGCCTTTGAAGTTTCCTATGCTTAAGATACTTCCCAATGAGTCAGTTGACTTCCTGTTGCCTGCAAGATGTAGGACTCTCAGCTCCAGCACCACATCTGCCTGCATGCCACCATGATGACAATGGACTGAACCTCTGACACTGTAAGTGAGTTTCCTCAATTAATGTTTTCTTTATTAGAGTTGCCTTGGTCATGGTGTCTCTTCACAGCAATAAAAACACAAACTAAGACAGGGCCTTTTTCATTCCTTCATTCTTTCTGTCAGTCAGACAGTCGGTCTTTACTGAGAGACACTGGGTATCTATGTGGTGACCAGGACAGTGGCCTGGTTGAGTTTCTGTGCTCAGGGGACTTCTTTCTATTCTCAGAAACATTTGGTAAGAAGTATCAAAGATGCCCTAGAATGCACTGAAAGAGTTAGGCTCTTGTTTTAATTAGAATCATTGTCTCTAGGTTAACACTCAAAGAGAGGCTCTTAAAAGAAATAGATTAACTATGTTCACATCTAAGTAGAGAGTATCAAAGAGCAAAAAGAGAGAGTAAAGAAATGGGTTTGTGATAAATTGAAAAATGGCTGGAGACAGTTTAGAGGTCACCGCAACTAAGAAATTCAGACTAGAGAAAGCCTGGGTGTGATACAGACAGTGGGCTCCTTCAAAATCAGCTCAGTGGGTAGTGGTCAATGTGTGGAGTCAACAATGTCTCCCATATAAAGGCACAGATTACAAGTCTTTGTAGCTTTGTGACACTGTCTCTGCCATGATTGCTCACCTCTGCTATACAACAGCAGCCATCAAAAATCTACAAACAAATGAAAGTTCTTTCCTGCACTCCGGTAAAACTTTATTCTATAACCATTAGAGTCTGCCAGCCTCAGCCAAGAGGATGGTGACAGGAGGCCCACCTCAGGTCTTTCAGAAGCCACTGTGCCGTTGACCTCTGTGTTGCTGTGACCGAACACCTGACAAACAACATGGTGGGGGATTATTTGGACCCACCATCTCCACCCATCACAGTGAGGAAGACATTGGCGTGGTCCTATTCATGGTGGTGCGAGCTTGAGATGGAGGCTGTTCACGTGGCATGGGCCAAGAAGAAGAGGAGAGCAAGTTGGAATCAGGGTAGCATCATTGTCAAAGTCCCAATCCTAAAGGCCTACGTCCCCCAGCTAGAAGCCCCCTCCCTCAAGCTCTACAGCCTTTAAAAAAGCAGCTCAAGCTAGAGATTAAACTTATAAACCTTGCTTCTTGGGTTAGACTCAAACTCTAACAGACACACTGGTAAGTCTGCATGCATCATTGATGCAGCAGGACCCAGCCTACTATGGGTGATACCATTATTAGGGCTTGGGCTGTATAAGAGGGTAGCTGGCCTTGAGTCTGGAAGGAAGCCAGTAGGCAGCATCCCTCTGTGGTCTCTGCTTCATGATTCTGCCTTATGTCACTGCCTTAGTGTCCCTCCATGATAGACTTTAACCTGTAAACTGAAATAAAGTATTATTTCCCCCTCAAGTCGCTCTTGGTTCTACACTGTTTTTCACAGGAACAGAAAGCAAACTAGGGTAGTGTGAAACTCAGTTTTGCTGAATAAACCCATCCTTCCCCTTGTAGACTGGACACAAAATATTTCACACATTTGGTGATTAAGTAGGGTTCTGTATCTGCAGCCCAGAAGGGCAGAACCTGTCCAAGTCCAGAACCAGGCCTAGAAGACACGAAGAATGTTCAGCACTCAAAGTGAGGCTTCCTTCAGGGCTTTGCGGTATTTAGCGCGGAGCACACAGAAAAGCAGAGGGGGACTTGGGCCTCTTTTCTCTGGGCAGGAGGGCAATCTCTACAGGATGGGAGACTGTAGACTGCAGCCCCACGAGGCAGATGACAAGGGATTCCACACAAGGAGAAGTTCACAGGGTTTGGGCAACGCCATGCAAAATACCAAAGACATCTTTTTTCTTTGAAAAATTGAAACAAGTGAAGAAGTTCTAATGAGAATATAGGCCGGCATGACTTTTAGAAGGACCCAAAATACCGTGTGTCAACGTGGTCCTTCACCGCTTTCTCACGTCATCATCTGAAGCTAGAGGTAAGTGACCCAGGCTTTAAGGACAGCTCTGCTTCACAGGGATGACCTAGGACTCAGGTTCCTGCCACCTGTGGCTTGGCCCTCTCCTGGCCACTGTTCCCATCTGTGGGGTCCATGCAGCTCACAGTAAAAGTGCATACTCGCTTGTAAGTTTTGTGTGGTGTGTGCGTCTGAAAAAGTGAATCTGCAGCTGGCGGAGGGACACCAACACGGGACGGGATGGGATGGGACGGGATGAGGTTTTGTGTCTTCCTGCTGGCTGAGTGTGAAGTGTGTCACACTGAGGCTGCTCTAGAAGAATTCTGGACAGCCTGTTCATTCAGCTTCTTCTTTTCATCCCTGTGGCTCAGTTTCTCTCCCTCTGGGTATAGAGGTGTCTCTCAAGTGAGGGTTGTGTGACCTGCTCCTGGGGGGAAAGTGAACAGAAGGTGAGAGGGACCATCGTGCTTCCTCTGGCCTTTTGAATGCCGAGACACCGCACTGGGACTTGTGCCCTGAACCAGGTGAAGGCTGTTTCCCTCGGGGGAGCTGCTGCTGGAACTGGATTCTGAAAGGACAAAGGGAGACCCAAAGTCAAACTTGGCCAAGCAGTAGACCTGCCAGAATCTTGGCTCTATAGGCGAACTCACTACGTCCGCATGAGGTCCCCACGGGACCTCACCAGACAGAAGGATTGATGCTGCCGTGTGCAGGGTAAACGCCTGTGACCCTTCATCCAGAACTTCTGGACCCCGGCCCTGGGAATCTCATCAGGCAGCCCTGGGCATGAACTCCAGGCTGCTTGCCTTGGGTCTGACATTTTGCCTCCACACTCCACATAAACAGAATTGAGGACTCATTTACCCCTGCTCTTTCTTTTCCTTTCTCCTCCTCTGTTTGCCTTTACACTTCAGAGCTTTTGCCTTCGGAGGTAACTTTGCCAATCATTCCTGATGTTTCACTAGTTCAAACAAGCAATGGGGACTAGAGAGATGGCTCAGCCATTAAGAACTGATACTGATCTTGCAGAGGACCAGGATTCAGTTCCTGGCACCCACATGGCAGCTCATAACCAGCTGTAAGCCCAACTCCAAGAGATCTGACACCCACTTCTGACCTCTGCAGGCTCCTTCATACATGTGGTATACACACACACACACACACACACACACACACACACACACACGCAAACACACACACACACACACACACACACGCGCATGCATGCAAACACACACACACACACACACACACACACACACACACACACACGCATGCATGCAAACACACACACACACACACACACACACACGCATGCATGCAAACACACACACACACACACACACACACACACACACGCAAACACACACACACACACACACACGCGCATGCATGCAAACACACACACACACACACACACACACACACACACACGCATGCATGCAAACACACACACACACACACACACACGCATGCATGCAAACTCACACACACACACACACACACACACACACACACGCATGCATGCAAACACACACACACACACACACACACACACACACGCACACGCACACACGCATGCAAACACACACACATCGTGGAAAAGTGCCTTAGTCGGTGTTGTGATGCTGTGAGAGACATAAGTACAGCAACAGCAACTCATATGTTTTTTTAAAAAGCATTAAATTGGGCTTGCTTTCCTTTTCAGAGGTTAGTCCATTATCATCATGACAGGGAGTATGGGGGCATACAGGCAAGTATGGTGCTGGAGAAGGAGCTGAGAGTTCTATATCCAGATCCAAAGGCAGCAGGAAGACAGGGGCACTGGGCCTGGCTTGGGCTTTTGAAATCTCCACCCCCAGGGATGACTAAGCAATCAAATACACAAACCTGTGGAGCCCATTCTTATTCAAGCCACAACAGGCCCCAAGCTAGCTTTAGTAGCCTGCCTGGCACTGGCCTCCCAAAAGGTTTCCAAGCTCTAGCCTGAGGTAGATAAGGAATGTTGCCTTGTACCCTATAGTCTGAACAAAGAGAGCAAGAAGACATTTTCTTCAGAAGTGTGTGTTCTGTGTGTGTGTGCAACACAACTCTGCCTCCCATCATTTCCCCACAGAACTTCCTTGAGAACTTCTCCCTGACTTCATTGTGTACTGGCTTGAGATTTTTTAATTTCCCTTTTCTGTGTCAGACACGGGAATGAATTTAAACTTCATTCCCTCTGTACCCTTCTCTGAAGTATTTGTACTTTTTACACCCCTGTTCCCAGCTGTGTCTGAAGGAAACCCTTTGTGTCTTTGGCTTCCCTCTACTCAGAATCTGTGGTGTTGTCAACAGAACTGACTTCATTAGAGTAGAGCCTGGAGCACTCCCCTAGGTCTTACAGGTTCTTTTCAGCACAGCCTAACTTACCAGCCTTGTTTAACTAAAGGCCTCGGACCAATGCCTTTAGCCTTCTTCTGCCTCCATTTCTTTTCAGAAAGTCCTTTTGAAGGATTCTAGAAAAGGGAGAGTGTGATCTGAGACATCTTGCTGCCAGCCTTACATGTTGTCCTCCTAAAAGCCACTTAGCTCATTCCTGGTGGTTACATTATGGAAAAATGATGGACTGATGGACAGATGGATGGCTGGGTAGATAGGTGGGTAAATGGATTGCAAGGTGGTGGGTGAACACCAGGTGTATTAGTCAGGATTGTCTAGAGGAACAGAACTGGGTGTGTGTGTGTGTGTGTGTGTGTGTGTGTGTGTGTGTGTGTGTGTGATGGTTTACAGGCTGTGGTCCAACTAGTTCAACAATCAACAGAAGCTCCAAGAATCCAGTAGCTGTTCAGTCCAGATGGGATCCAGAGACGTCGGCTCTAATGCCAGGGAAGAAATGGACTTGCTAGTGCAAGTGAGAGCAGGCAGGCAAAGGGAGCAAGCCTCTGCCTTCCATGTTCTTTACACAGGCTGCCAGCAGAAGGTGGGGCCAGGTTAAAGGTGGGTCTGCCCACCTAAAAAGGTTAAAAGTGGCTCTTCCCAATGCAAATGGTTTCATTAAGACAACATACCCTCCCAGGTGAACCCAGCCATGTGTGTTTTGGTTAATCCCACATGCAATCAAGTTGACAACCAAGAATAGTCATCACAATCAGGCAAATGAACGAAAAGATGGATGAGATGGTCCGATCAATGAGTAAGTGGGCTGGATGGTGGGCTGGATGGATAATGGATGAATGAATAGAGAAATGAGATAGAAAAATAATGTCAATCCTCTATTCTATGTAATATCATTGCCACTTAATTAACTATAATTGGTGTTAAGTTCCTGAGACTGAACACACCTTCTGGGGAAAACATCAAGTCATGTAATCTATTCCCTGCCTCTCACAGAAGTACAAGGGCCTCTAAAATATCTCATTGCCATCCTGACTTGGGGCTTGTACTAAAAGCAGAGGGGACCATATAATGAAAGCAGAAGCTGAAAATACAGTGGATCAAGAATACACTCCACACAGCTCACCTCCCCATCATCACAGCTCAGCAACATAGCACAAGGAGAGGCTCAGTAGTTTCCCTTGTCATCTGTAGCGAATGTGGGCTGTAACATGCCACCACTGCCCTGCATATGAAGAGAGTGTGCAGCCAAGCCAACACAGGAAACCTACCTGTCGTCCCAGCACTTGAAAGGTAGAGGCAGAAGGATTATGAACTCCAGCCAGCCTGGGCTAAGTAGCAAAGACATGTCTCAGGAAAGTATCTTACTACACATTGCTAGTCCAGGAAAAGATCAAAATTCAAAATTATGGGTGTAGTTTCCACTGAATGCTTCTGACTTGCAGTAAAACTGAAAAGGTTAAGATAAGACATCATAAGTTAGAGACTCAATTCACAAAGACTGCCTCAGCACAGAGGCAAGACTATCCTAAGCAGGCATGTACAGAAAGCCCTGGAAATGTGTTCTGCTGTCACAGGCCTAAACAGCTGGTGAAAACATCTCCTCTGAGAAAACCCCCTAGGCCTGTGTCCCATGATCTGGGTAAGAGCAGGCAGTGTGGTCCTGGCCATACTTTCTTCTGGTAAAACCCACACAGGCATTTTCAAATTTGTACTCTATCTCAGACAATGTTCGAAGTTATATCTTGTCATTTGTTTATGTGGCACCACCCTCTGAGGTGGATATTTTAGTCTGCATTGGATAGGAGAGTTAGGCTTGAGGGAGTGGGTGACTTGGTTGGCTTGGGGCCAGACACAAGGAAGTAGCAAAGCTAGGTTTCCCACTGTCTAAACTCAGAACCTGCCTCCCAACACTGCCTCTCTAACCATTGGCCTGACCCCCGTAGAACTTTGAATAATGATGTCTGAGGTCTACACCATTCTGTTAAACGGCAGCCACTAGCTGTGACTTCTGAGCACATAAAATGCCTCTGGGTGACTGAGGAACTGAGTTTTCAATTGTTTCACTTGAATTAAACAGCACAGTTTAAGGACCAAGGACTACTTGGATCATGCACATGATCTCCGAAGAGACCATGCTGAGCAAAGAGTAGAGGCAGCAGCTAAAAAGTAGCCTTTATTACCCACGTGACCCTGAAATGCCGCACCTCATCCCCAAAAGACCTTTAAAGGGTCTGGCTGCTTCTGATAATTCACCAGTCTAGGTGGCTTGTCTCGTTTTTGCTCATTGAAAAACATTGAAAGAGACACACATACCTCCCCAAAATAAAACCAAGTAGAGTAATACTGAGAAACTAAACAAGCTGTGGGCAGGTAGGCCCTGGGTGGCTGTGCTGGCACTCACTGACTGTCCTCTCCTTCATGTCCCTAATGCTGATGTCCTTTGGGTGTTAGTGAAAACGTGGGTACAAAGCAGAGTTGGTGGACAGGAGAGAACAGGGCCTCTGGGTTGTTTGTTCTCATTTGCTTTTTTTGAGGACAAGTTCTTGTAGGGTAGCCCAGGGGAAGCTCAACGTCCCAATCCCCCTGCCTCAGCTTTCAAGGTGCGGGGTTACAGACAGTATCAGCGCGCTCAGCCTTGGTGTATGTCTTAGAGGTGGAGGAGCAGTGAGCACTCCTCACAGAGGGAACTGAGGGCAAAGTTGAGGTGAGCAACCATGAGGGAGGAAGGAAAGGTGACCTTGGGGAAGCATCATAAAATACGCTGGATGAAGGACACAATAAACACCACATGATTCCTGGTGCGAACAAGTTGACCCTGGAAAACGCTTCCAATGAAGAAGGAAAATGAGGTGTTAACAAAACCACAGTATGGGCCTGGGATGCAGGTCAGAGGTCGAGTGCTTGCCTAGCATGCATGAGGGGTGGGTTTTAGGATATGACTCAGCGGTGCTTTACCAGCATGTCAGGCCTCGGGGTTCATCCCAGCATTGCAAAAGAAAAAAAAACAAAACACACAAACGAAGATCCACGTGTGTATTTCTATCCCTTGTACCAACAGAGACAAGGTGATGTGGTATTTAGTAAAATTCTGAAATGCTGAGTACACAGGGCACAGACTGGGCCAATCCCAGTCCACCACCAGCTTATGTAAATGAGTTCCCGTTTCACACGTCTGCAAACACATCATTCATTTGCATGCACTTCCTACATCAGCAGGTGTTCAGAGAGCAGCAGGCCAGACAGAGGCTTCAGCAAGCTGCCAGGCAAAGCCCAGGAAAACTAGACCGGCTGGTAGAACAGGCCCTGGGGTGAGCACTGTGCTAGCCACACCCCTGCCTCAGCTTCCCTGAAGAGATGCATATGTCACTCAATGTTTCCTTTTCTTCTTCCTCCTCAGAACTGAGAGTTGAATGGATGTGGAGTTAAGGCCGGACCACTGAGCTCTAACACAGTCCCATTGTATTCACTCCCCACAGAACTACTTTGAAAAGGCAACATGCCTATAGGGGTTGGAGGACTAATAGGGCTTTGTTTTAGGGAGAGTCCTATGTATCCAAGCTGGCCCCCAACTCAGTTTGAAGCTGAGGATAAGTTTGAACTCTTGCTCTCCTGACTCTCCTTCCAAATGCTCGGGTTACAGCTGTGCATTACCATGCCCTATTATGTGGTGCTGGAAATCAAATGTGCCAGGCAAGTACTCCGCCAACAGTGCCATGTCCCCAGTCCCCAACAGGAAAAAACAAAAAAACAAAACAAAACTAAAAACAAAAAACATAAAAAAGCTAGATGCATGTTTTTAAAACAATGCATTCTGCTCCAGTGCCGTGGTCTTTTGTGTGCTGTAGCCTGCGTGGGTGCCTTTGCACCTGGAGGAGCTTAGGCTGCACAAGGGTCTGGGTGAGTAGCTGAAGCAAGGCTGCCTGTGTGCACTCAGACACAGTTCTTTCTTCAGGAAACTCTCTGGCTCCGACATGTTTGCCGACTGTGATTCATGGCGTTTCACTCAGGATTGTCCAGTGGGTAATTGCTGCTTCAAAACCAGAGAAACAGATGTAGACCCTGAACCCTGGCTATAAATTCCTTTTTTATGATTATGGTTTTCAAATGTGCTGTGTCACACAGACAAACACTCAGTGATTCTCAAACAAAACGAATTTTGCTCTCAAACTTTTTCTTTTGTTTGTTTGTGGTCTGGTTGTTCATTGGGAAAACTTTTATTAAACCATTGATCAAACACAAAGAAACAGAAGAGGTGGTCCTTGATAAAAACAGGTGCCCCCACAAGGGGACATTTGGGAAGATTCCTTCTCTTTAAATCAGATGTAAAGTGAGTGTCAATCATTTACACTTCATCATGAACAAATTAGCTTAGTTTTTACTTCCTACCCTATTCATTAGTCATTACAGTACATGAATATATGTTTAATGAGTCATTTTATCCTTGGTGCTTTCTCTAGTCCTTTGAAAGGACCGCTTCAGAGGAAGAGCCATGTTTTCAAACGATGTAAGAATTAGATTTACTGACAAAGAAATGGTAAGAAACGTGGCTAACTTGTGAGTCGCTTTGTGAATTAGCACTTACTAATTGCCTCAATCTTTGCCGCCAGTGCAATTAATCCATGATGAGAAATGATTAATTGACTAGTGAGTCCCATTGCATTATAAGGAACCATAATATCCCATCCACAAAGATTTAAATACTGATCAAGTTCATTTCCCTACAATTAAAAGAATCTCAAGGTGATTATAAATTTAAATTCTCCTTGAGCAAGGAAAGAAATTCCCCAGTCCTTCACATACACCACACCACACCCCCAAAGAGAGTGGCTGTCCTCTCAGCCAAGCAACTGCCACCTTGGGGGTTCAGCTGTGCCCCCTTGCAAAAGGATAATCCTAGCTGGGCTTCTTGACTGTTAATATCCCCCATGGAGCCCTGGGAAGGGTCAGGCCACCCTCTCTATCACCTGTTGTGTGCAACTCTGCCTTAATTGCAGGGGGCCTGAGGAAGGACTAAAGTATATGGGGGGGGGGGCTGCTGGCTCCATCTCTGAAGCTAGGGGAAGCCCTCTTCTCTGTAGAATGCAGGCTTTCCAGGAGAGGCATGCTGGGGGAGGAGCACTCTTTCACCTAAGCTCTGTAAGGAAGCCCAGGAAACTCAAAGTTCCCCAGTGTGACCTTTAGTAGAATTGTGCCTGTTTGTCCTTGGAACCTTAGTTTTAGGAGAAGGGTTAGACACTGCTTAGGTCTGCCAAAGCGAAGGAATTTTAGCAATGCACACACACACACACACACACAAGAGAGAGAGAGAGAGAGAGAGAGAGAGAGAGAGAGAGAGAGAGAGAGAGAGAATGAGAAGGGATGGGGAGGGCATTTTGCAGTAGTGCATTTTCGGAAGACATTTGAGATGAGAGCGGTGTCTCCCCTCCTACATGGGGCTGATTCATCACCCACCCCACCCACTCCACCCCGGTGCCTCATCCTCTCTTCGATGTGACCAGTGCCTCCCTGCACTTTGGGACCATGATCAGCAAGGAAGGATAGCAGCCTCCTAGAAGAGGGCACCTGACACACGTTTGCCACGATGCCAAGCTTTCTCACCTCTAACTTACATTATACTACAATTCAGCTGTTTCCTCTCCCCTCTGTCCTCACCTGTTCCTCCAGTACCCAGGGTGAGCGACTCTTTCCAGGGAGCTGAGGACCTTGAGGAAGCATTCAAGGCAGTAAGAGTCTTGGGCCAAGCAGAAGCTCACACCTTACCCAGTGTTTTGTATCTTCACAATTGCTCAATGGTGCTATGTTAAGTGTTTGTTTTGTAAATTCCTACGTGTTCCCTCACTTAGGATGTGTGGTGGGGGTTTTTGTTTTGTTTTGTTTTTGTTGTTTGTTTGTTTGTTTGTCTTGTAGTTGAAGGGCTTCTAATAATAAAACCGTGTTAGCAAATGGATGGCCACACAAAGGAGAGAGAAATAAGCCTCTACTTTCAGTGAGATCTGACCCTTCTAGCTCTCTGAACTTTCCAATGGCAACAACTGAGCCTCCTGAGCTTCCTTGGGGTCCAGTGAGCTGCGGGTCCAGTGCACCTTCTCCTGGGGCGCTCTGCCTCCAGGAAGGAGTGTGGTGCACTTTCCCGTGCTGTTCCAGGACAGCCAAGCAGCACCTCAGCAGAGGTGGGTGCCCCCGACAGGCTCCCTTGTATGTGGGTGTGCGTCTGTCCTGGCGCTGCCCAGAAAGGAGAAATGGAACCTGGACTTCCCTGACCATCTCCTTGTCAGCCTTCTGTGGGAGAATTACTAGGGAGACAGAGGAGGAAGGAGCAGTCTGGTCTCCACCTAGCATCCTATTTCCTGAGACTTGCACCCAGCAGGAGAAGCTGGAAACTGGCTGCAGGTGGCTTCCCTTCGAAAGCCCTGGCTGCCTGGCTGCATCTCCACCAATTACCTCCGAGTTTTGAGAACGGTTAGCAAACTGCTCCTTCCTCTGGGCTGAGTCAGTGTAAGCAGGTTAAAAAAGAATAAAAGAAATCCTCTTATCTGAAAATTGTTAAAAAAAAAAAAAAAAAAAAAACAGGCAAGATTGAGCAGGGGTGGTTTGAGCGAAGCCTAGCTTTCAGAAATACAAAACCCTCATACTTAGCCAGTTTTCAAAATATGCATTTAATTATGGATGGAAGCATGTGCTTGATGGAGAGGCCCCCAACTGTCCCCTTACCCCATCCCGGTGCACGGACTGAGGAACAGCAAGCCATTCACATTGGGCTGGCTTCAGTGGGAGCATAGGTATGTCCACCTCTGAACTCAGTGGCCTGGTCAGGTCTGGGTATCCCTGGCAGAAGTCCCACAGCTAGAAACAGGAGGCTGAGACACAGTTGATATTCCTTTTGTGTGTTTACTGAGAAATTAAAGGTAGTATTTTTGTCCTATGGATGGTTTTACACAGGCCCATTATACAGAGGAGAAAATTGAGTCCTAGAGAATAATTAGTGTTTTCCTAGACACACAATTGACCAGTGGCAGAGCTACTGTTTTCTCTAACCAGCTAACCAGAATCTAAAATTCATTCTCTCTGTGTGTGTCTCTCTGTCTCTGTATATGTCTCTCTTTGTCTCTGTCTCTGTCTCTCTCTCTCTTTTACACACACACACACACACACACACACACACACACACACACGGTCTCTCAACTCTGTCTTTCACTTTTCTCCGTGTGTATTTGTGAGAGAGGGGTTTGCAGAGGATGAACAGTGGGGGAGAAGAGCGAAAAAGAGAAGAGAACGAACGAGAGAGGAAAAGACTGACTGGCAGAGTAACTGGTCTGTAACTGCTCCAGGTGTTCCAGCCTGCAGGGGATTTTTAAATCGAAGTAGATCCTGGAAGGTGTCCTCCCACCCCCACCCCCGGAGCCAGAGCATCCCCTTCAGCTAGAGCCCGCAAGAAAGAGAGTGACGGTGGGAAGGAATGTTTAAAAATATAAACAAACAAACAAATCAATAAGAAGAAGAAAGAAAAAGACTGCGAACGGAATGGAAAGTTTCCCGGGCCGCGAGGCTTCCTTCTGAGAAAGGTGGCTGGCCCCTGATCTGCAGTTCGGGGCTTGCCGAGTGCTTTTACAGAAGTGCAAAGATACCTAAGTTGCTAGAGCTTTGCCAGGCACAGCGGAGCAGGGAGGAATTTCAGAGGCGGGCTGGGGGCGAGGGTCTCCCCGCCAGGGCCGGGCAGATGAAAAGGCGCACTCCGCAGCCGCGCTCCCGCTCCTCCCTGCGCTCCTGGCATTGTTTGCAAGCTGAGCCGTGGGGAGCACCGCGCGGCTGGCCGCGGCCTCGCTGGCTGCCGGCTCTTGCAGGGCTGCTGGGAGTTTTTAAGCGCTGTGAGAATCCTGGGAGTTGGTGATGTCAGACTGGTTGGGTCATTTGAAGGTTAGCAGCCCGGGAAGGGTTCACCGAAAGTTCACTCGCATATATTAGGCAATTCAATCTTTCATTCCGTGTGACAGAAGTGGTAGGAAGTGAGCTGCTCGGAGGCAGGAGGGTCTATTCTTTGCCAAAGGGGGGACCAGAGATCCCCTGCGCCGCGGCCGCAGGACTGGGATGCCGAGGACGCGAGCCACCCGGGCAGGGCGCGTCTGGGCACCGGCGGGGTAGAACCCGCGCGCTCCCGGAGGCCTGCGCGGGCGTCGCCTGGAAGGGAGAACTTGGGATCGGTGCGGGAACCCCCGCCCCGGCTGGATCGGCCGAGCGAGCCTGGAAAATGGTAAATGATCATTTGGATCAATTACAGGCTTTTAGCTGGCTTGTCTGTCATAATTCATGATTCGGGGCTGGGAAAAAGACCAACAGCCTACGTGCCAAAAAAGGGGCAGAGTTTGATGGAGTTCGTGGACTTTTCTGTGCCGCTCGCCTCCACACCTAGAGGATAAGCACTTTTGCAGAGCGCGGTGCGGAGAGATCATGTTTGACTGTATGGATGTTCTGTCAGTGAGTCCCGGGCAGATCCTGGATTTCTACACCGCGAGCCCGTCCTCCTGCATGCTGCAGGAAAAGGCTCTCAAAGCCTGCCTCAGTGGATTCACCCAGGCCGAATGGCAGCACCGGCACACTGCTCAATGTAGGTTTATTATTTTTTTTTTTCCTTTCTTTTACCAAGAAAAAAAATGTCTCTCTTGCATGCAATAAAGACACTGGAATAAAGTGCGTTGGTGGCAAGACAAAGGGTTTAATGATTTAATGCTGAAGGGTGTGATCGGCTGGCATGCATATGGATTCCATCTCTGCTGAAATTCCCTCTTGGAGGTTTTCTTCCTAGAAATGCCTCCTGAGCCCCTGCTCTCCTTTACCACCCTATTCTCTCTTGAAATAGTTTTTAAAATATGTATGGAGAGAAGGGGAAAATAGGTGACCACAAGACTTTGAAACATTCTTCAAGTAGCGCAACCTGACACACCATGCAATTTGTGTTCAGTGGGTGCAGAGGGTAGTTTAACTTGGCTGGAATTAGCCACAAGCCTAGTAACACTTGTGCATTTCAGCACTACATAGGTAATTAAAATATGACATCGTCCCTTCAAGGAATGCAACCTTATGAAGGCGGTTGCTCCCAGAGTTCATAATGCACAGGGCAGGATGGTGCAGGATGCTGCCTCCCTCATTCCCTTCGCTGAGCAAAGGCAATATGTCTTAGCATTGACCCCACTGCCACCTCTCTGAGTCACTTTGTTGGTCTAAGAAGTTGCTGTTTTGGTAGGAAACTCCTGGCCACCAACACCCCTTGGGCTGGCCATTCATTATTTCCATATCTTACAATTCAGGCAGGAGTCTGGACTTCAGTTAAAGGAAAAGAAATCTAAAAGCGGTAGCCTCGTTTTAAAAAACAATATTGACTGTTTGGTTATCTGATGCTGACATGGTGCCTTGGCTCCATTGGTCAACAGTAGCTCAGCTTCAGGCCTGAGAAATGACCAGAAGTCCTGGGAAATCCTACCTAGGGCGGGTTGTGGTGGGGGCCTGCACGATGCCTAGCCACCCTGACAGTGATTTAGATAAATGGCTCATCTATCTATCAAAAGGTTTTTAGTACTTGATTTGACAATTCATTGGAGCATTAGCCTGAAAATGACATTTTAAATCTTTGTTTTCAAAAAGGTCAAAGTTTAACTAGAAGAAATTGAGTTTTCCTAACAACATGGTGGCTTGTCTAAAGAGAGGTAAAAAGACAAGCAGAGTAGGGGCAGTGGCCACATGTCAGCTGACCTCTCTGAAACTCTTTCCTCAGAAAAAGAAAAAGGGGGAAAAAAAAAAAAAAAAAAAAGACTTGCTTCTTGGGCCAGAAAATCAACAGGTTTGTAGCTGGGAAATCAATAACCATTTGGTGCCAACAGCCTGGCCGTCCAACGTAAAGTTCGCAGAGGCACAGGCAGGCAGGGGTATAGCCCAGGCAATGCCTTCCTCTCTGCCATACCCTTTCCTCTCTGCTGCTCATTTTCTTTTGGGAGAAGGCAGAGAAACTTAGTTTTAAAAATCTTTTCCAATCCACTAGCAGGTCCTCGGAGCCCTCCTAGCAATGCCAATTAAAATAATGTGGACATTCTGGTTGGCATCTAGGGAACTGGGCATTGTGAAACTGACTTGTTAGAGAGGATTGTCCCGAAACATATTTTATAATAAAAGAATCAACTGTCCTGGGAAGAGATTCCCGGGAAGCAGAGTTACTTGTAGAAATTCTCCCGTTTGCAATTAGCTTTCCTAACCTGCCTATTGGGTTGCCAGAGTGGAGGGAAAAGCTTTGTTTGTTCTCGAACAAGTTAAACAAGGGATTTGCTTTATCTGGGGAGAGCTGGTGCTGAATGTGTCACTCGCCCAGGGCAAGCCGATAAGCAAAAAGTGTTGATAACAGCAAGGTTTAGCTAATCAAAGAAACCTGCATTAGACAAAGTAAATACAGGCATTTGACAAAAGGGTTTCAGAAATTCCAGTGTCTTATTTTTGTAAGCAGGGCAATCAGTGCTCACTGTGGTCAGCTTCAGCTAGGGTTTCAACCCCATGCTCCAACTAGGAGCCCAACTAGTCAAGTGTCAATATTGCCCGTGCCCTGCACACTGGCTCTGTTCTCCACAACCATTGAACCCCAGACCTTCCCGTTGGTCCAGAAATTATATCTTTTGAGGACAAATAAAAATAAAACATTCTTTTAAACAGAAGTTCTAGTAAGAATCTGTGTCTTGCAGTGCTGGGGCTTTTGAAGTGAAAGCCTACGAGAGCCATGTTTGCATAAGTAACAGCTTAAATCCCATGGACTTTGTTGTCCAGTTTGCCTAATGGCTGTTTGGAAAAGGTACAGATCAACTTTGCTCTAACACGGAGGAAACAGTGGGGCAGACAGGCAAACCTGGCACTAAATTCCCCACAGAACTATCCCCAGCCTTGTAAGCCTGCTTATATTTTTTAGTGTATGTGTTCAAAAACCTTTGAACATAAGAATGCCCCCAGAACCTCACTTGCTAAAGTGTTAGAATAATACTCCCTTTATTTTCCTTTTAATTTTAAAGACGGAAAACTGATATGCCAGCCAGCTGTTGGTTTAGAGCAGGGCCTGAGGATTGTTTGGTATAAACATGGGAAATCGGGATTAGGGCGACTGAGGGAATGTGGTGTAAATAACAGAAACAAGACGACCCTGGAAGGCATCCATCCGGGTCTCTAAGTGTCTACTCAGATGCCTCCTCGATTCTCTTGGTTTTAGGTAACCCCAGATGTTTTCTGCAGTAATTGCTCTGTGAGCACAGGATAAATCTTAATGTTTTTTGATCTAAATATAGTTGCTGTCGGTGAAATCACAAGTGTGACAACATCTTGGCCCATTTCCCTGTGCTCCCCCTTTTCAACACATCAAAAGAAGGCAGAAAAAAGTGTTCTTTTTGAATAGGGTTTTGCCCATTCAGAAGAAATTATTTTTAAAATGAATAGTAGCAACGTGTGATTAAGGAGGAAGCAAAGTTCCCCCCACTCTCAGAGCCCGGAGACTGGGATTTGAAGCATTACGCAGGATCTAAGTACTCTCTTAGTGAGCTATAACTTGAGGTCGAAGTGGCAGGATCAAAGTTACCTTCTGAAAGACAGACCCAGTGAAGAAGGACAGCCGCCATATGAACTGAATGGCGTTTTGAATAAATATTTCAGTGAAAAGGCCCAATTGTTTTCCTAAAGTAGGACATGATTTTCTGCACTCAGCCACATGACTCGGTAAGCAACACCATCCTAAAGAGGAGAAAGGACTCACTAAAATCTCAGCATGCAGGACAGGGTCATTCTGAAGACAAGACAAAAGGTGCACAAAGTTTCCCTTCCCGGTCTAAAAAGAGGAGGAATAATAGAATTTTGTCAATTTCCAGATAAATGGGTACGCTTGCAAACTAGGATCAGGAAAACAAAAGAGCAGTAATTACATTTTACTGCCAGAAAAGGTGAATTCCCAAAACCAAGTCCTGGGGGTGGGGGGCACCCAGTATCTACTTAGCCATCCGCTGCCGCCCTTTGAGCCCGATTCGCAGCTCTGGTTTGAAGTTGGCTGTCCACTGGGAATGTGAGAGCTATGGCACTGGATCTGACCTTTACTTTCTTAATCTGTAAGTGACCACAATGTCAGTTTCTGTCAGGTTAGCTGGCCGGAATGAGGTTTTCCTTCTCATTTTGGACTATCCAGAACCAGCAAATACCATCCCGGTTTTCTGTTTCCATTTTGTTTTTCTTTTCTAATAAATCACAAGAATAAAACAATATTCTTTGGATTTCAGATACTTTTTTTTAACCGTCAACACGTTAAGCAGGAAAGTGGCTGAAAAAGAAAGAACATCTTAGTTTTCTCTTTTACACATTCAGCAAGGTCATTAACTTCTACTCCGAAAAGGAAATACATGATTAATGATGAAGATTATCAATTCCGCTCATAGGGAATTTATCATTCTTTAAATTAAAAAAGTTTTTTGAAGAAGAAAGGCTGGGGAGCTTTTAACTAGGAACTTGGTGTGGGGAGGAAGGTGGAAATGGAAAACTCAGACACTATAAGCATAAAACTCGTTTCCAAGTCGCCCAGGTCTAACAATATAAGCAACTGGGCATTTAAAATAGTGGTTCTCAATCTGTGGGCCTCGACCCCTTTGCAAATTGAAGGACTCTTTCAGAAGTCACCTAAGGCCATCTAAAGCTGCAGACATTTACATTATGACCCATAACAGCAAAATTACAGTTAAGAAGTAGCAACAAAAATAATGTTATGGTTGGGAGGGTCACCACAACATGAGGAATTGTATTAAAGGGTCAAGGCATCAGGAAGGTTGAGGACCAATGCTTTAGAAGCCTTGAAGAGAATCTTCTGCAGAGTTTGAGCTGCATGTAAGTGCCAATAAATTCATCCTTAAATGGCATTTTTATACTTTAAATGTTCTAATATAAATTCAGTTAACTATCAATTAAATAGATTATTTCGGATATGGGAGTTTTTGATGAAGGTTAATCAGAAAAATGTTGGCTGGAAACCTTTCCCAAGATATTGATGTCGAATCTTGCCTGTCAAATTACAGGGCAGTTACGGCAATTACCTATCTCGGGGTTTCTAGAAAACCTTCATTTCAAATGTTCTGCCGCAGTTCCACGTCAGTCAGTGAAAGATGCCAGGCATCTCACCATGATGACATCTCCTAGGTTGGCACAGAAAGCCTTACGATCCTCTGGTCAATATAACTGGAGAGCTCACAACTTAATTTTTCCATTATAACTGGGGATGGCCTTGTGTTTCTGAGTCATTCTTCCACGCACTGATTCCTTTTGTAGCCAATTGTAGATGTAAATAGAAGGCTAGCTTTGCAAGGCTAGGCTCTACTTCCCAGTGTGAGCAGGAGTGGGACAGGGGAGGACGTGGAACTCAGCTGAATGGTTACAAACACGTTCATACCAACCCTTTACCAGTTTTTTAGGAAGCTGAGATTTGAGGTGTTGGAAGAAAGAGGATGGTCACTTCAGACTGCAGATTGCTAGGGATCCTGTCAGAAAGTGGCTTAGTCTAAGAACCTCCTGTTAAATAGGAAGTGCGATAACCTCCCCACCCCCACCCCAGTGAGATCTCGTGACACCATCTCATCAGTCAATGGGCTGCCCTGAATCCTCTTTCATGCCTGGCTTCCTGCTTCATCATTAAGATCTGCTGGAGATGGTGGTCCACGCTTTTAATCCTAGCACTTGGGAGATACAAGCAGGCAGATCTCTGAGTTCGAGGCCAGCCTGGCCTATATCAGTCCAGCCAGGCTCATATGGTGAGACTCTGTCTCAATTAAAAATTAAAGAAAGAAAAGATGATGTGAGATCTGAATCCCATCCCACCCAAGTCTCTTTAAACGATAAGGTTCCACATTCCGACTACAACTCCTGAGGTGTTCCAGCAGGCATGGGGCTGTGGGTTTGCTTACTCTCAGGCCTTGCTAGATCCGGAGCTGCAGGGGGGTGAGGTGGTTAAGATTCTGGCTTGTGCAGAAAAGGTTTGGAAAGGAGGAAGTGACGTTGTCAGACCAGCTACCCCGTCTGCTGAGCCCTTCTTCCTGAGTCCAGGGCTTTAGGGCCACCAATGGAGAGAACCCACCCAGAGAGGGGAGGAAGAAATCTCAGATTTAAAAGGGTCGTGGTGGGCGATCACTTCTCTGACACCCCACAAGAGAACCAAGAATAACTTGATGGTAATGGAGAATTTTAATAAAAATTCTGAGACTTTATTTTTCAGTCCCATAGCGGGTCCCATCCAAAAATGAGCAGATACCAACCACCCACAAACCCTGTCAGCTCCGCAAACAAAGTGTGAGGAAAGTGGCACAGTTAGGACCAATCCCTGGAACTCCCATTTAGTTTTTCCAGCTCAAAGTTTCCAACCTACTCTGCGTCACGTGACCTGTTCATTTGCAGCCAGACCCGAAGTCAACACCCACCCCCACCCCCACTCCCATCCCCCACCCCACCCCCGCTTTCTATTTCCCTTTTGACTTCAACTTCAGGTTATTCGCTTTTTCAAATATCTGCCTTGAGATATAGAGAAAGTTCAAATGTAAGGCTCCATCATATTTTCTGAGCGCACACTTGTCTTTAAGGTCACACCTTTGTAAAATTTAATATGCAGTTATTCTCCTAACTTGACCCGGACTTGCGGGGGGGAAAGGCTTGTTTTTCTGATGGGCTTGGTGGCACTCTCCTGTAATTAGGTGCAGGCGAGGTGAAAACCAGAGAATTGGGAGTTCAGGACCAAAGCAGGGGTGGTGATGGGGTGGTCTGGCCTGACCTGCCTACTCCCCTTCCTAATGAGACACACACACACACACACACACACACACACACACACCAACAAAAACAGTGTTTTTCCACAAGTTAAAGTTTTACCAAATTCAAAATCTGCAGGTAAGACTGAAGAAGTACATCAGTTCACTGGGAAAGGGAGATTTGGATCTCATTTATTACAATTTTCTTCCAATTTCCAGAACAAATGAAGAAGCAATATAATAACTCCCTCCTCTCAAAAAATATTAAAGGTTGCCACAGCTACGGCCTTTGTTGTGACATCAAAGTCTGTAATTATAAAAAGGCTGGTGGCGGGAAGGGCCTTTCAGCTTCAAACGATTTTTTAGGATCTGGCCTATTGGAAAGCTTGTGGGGATAATTAGCTAAAATGGAAGTGGAGGCTGTGAAATCTAGTTCCTGATGTTTTCATTTAGCTCAGTACCACCATGTGTTGTTGAAGAGAATTCTTAAAGGCACACATAATTATTTCATTATGGTCCGCAGAAAGCTTTCATTGGCTTTAATGACAAGAAGCTGTATAAAAAAGCATAGATTTTAATTAGTCCGTCTTATATTTACATCAGATAAATAACAAATAATTGATGAAAAACAAGTCTTTGGAATGGATGGATTCACATAGTATGCTGGTTGCAGTTTAGTGATGAGACATCTCCCTGTTGCTTTGCGTTTTAATTATCTAGACCTTGTCTTGGTGGCCCGTGAAGCTGAGGTACTGATGTTGCCATTTCCACAGCGAAATAATGGTGCCGAATGCCTCCAAATTGAAAGCTGGAAAAGGTAGCTAGCCACACTTCTCCGAGGAAGTAAATTACCAGTTCCATTAATTTTCTGTTCATTAGCATGCCTTTGATCATGCTAATCTCTGTGCCTCACCTTTCTGGAGTGAGAGCTTCTGTGGTTTCCTGTGTGTAGCAGCTTTATTTCCGTCTGAAGACCTGAATGTCAGTACCTTGTCAAATATGCACTGGAAATTCAAAGAGCATTCTCCATGTTCCGGGCTTGTTTCTCCTTTGATTTTTATATGAAAACCCATTTCACATGATTCATCTGCTTTGGTGTACAGAACACTAATTGTTATTATTGATTTTTAAATTCCATGACCATTACAAGTACCCCAGATGACTGGCAGATAAAGGGTAATAATGCATGGAATTCTGGATCTGTTTCGTGTTTGTCTGGAGTACTTTATGTGGTCAATATTAACTGCCCCATTGAAACTAACTGCTGTATCAAATAACAGTCAATCAAATGAATGTGCTTAGAGATTATTTATTGAAAGCTTTAATTGTTCACTGGGGCCCTGCTTATCAGCGGAAACAATAGGAACTGAAGGGGGAAGAAGTTTGGATTGGCAAGTTGGAGGATACAGAGGAGCTGGGCTCTCTCCACTGCTCAGTTGCTGTGCTGAGTCTGAGGGAGTGAGCCTGTCACCTGTGCATGGAAGGACCGAGGGAGAGGACAGGATCTCCCTCCCCTCAGCAGAGGCTGTGAGAGCTGTACCTCCCTGCACTTCAGGCTGATTCCTGCCCTCCTCTCACAGCTCCCCTTCCTTACATCTCTCCGCATCTGCTCCCCATCACTGCCTGATGGTCCAAGATAACAGAAACAGCTTGACTGGACACAGGGTCGATTTCTACAGCTATGAAATGGGGGCGATAATGTCTGCCATGCAGGATTTGTGGAAGGATTGGCGAGCATGTAAATTAAGATTCTATTTTTGGGAGCACACAGTAGTCACTGGCTGTGATTTCCTCTCTGCCTTAAGTATGTTGCCTGTGGCAGATGCACACTAGCTAATAATGGCTACTACTTTTGTGGTCATTTCTGTTTTATCACTTTCCTATAGCTCCTCACCTTGATGACAATTCTTCCTGCTTATCACAGTGTGAACAACTCTGGTCCTGTTCAGGGGCAGCCATTTACCAAACCTCCAGACCTGCACACATTATTGACAGTGGCAAGTAAGCCTTACAAAGGCTTGCTTACAAGGTTGTTGTGGTACTCTTAGCCCAGAGATGCATGCCTCTGTGGCACCTGCATCCTCGTCACTTGCTGATGTTTTAGATGCTGTAGAGTGCCATCCAGCAAAGGCTCTTGGTGTCTGTCATGTGCCAGGTGCCTTGATGTGATCTTTGAGGATATCAAGAATGTTCAGCCCAGTCTCTGCTCCCTCCAAACTCGGGAGAAACTAGTGTGTCATGTGACACACACCTTGTCACATAAGCATGTCCCTGAGACTCTGAACCTAAGATTGATGATGGAAACAACAGGGGATCCCTGAGACCCACAGCTGGGGTATAAGTAGGTGACTAGATGGTGTATCCATTTTTTTTTGTCACGGTAGAGACCCGTGGTTATACCCAAATGAGATACTTTAAAAGAAGCCTTTAAACCTACATTGAATAATGAATTAAGTGCATGTTGTCCAGGCTCACTTCTGGAGAGCTGTTTTGTGGATGTTTCTGGAGTATCTAGGGAGTAATTGTGTTCCTTGGGGATGTGATGGACTCTTGGAAATGTCTTATCCTTTATGATTGCCCCTGTAGCTTACTGCTGGGTAACACACCATCCCAAAACATAGTATCCTAACCCTTTGTTATCTGATCATCCTGTAGATGAACTTAGCTAGTCAGACCTCTCACTAAACTGAATGTGACATCAGCTGGGCAATGGTATCAAGTATCAGGTAGCTCCCTCCAAAGGCTGAGGGCTTATTGAGTACTGGTTAAGAGCTCAGCTCTGGCCATTGCCTGGAGGACCAGAAAGGGGGGCATGAAAGCGAGGCTTCTCATAACCCAAAGCCAGCCTCCCAAGGACAAACTGAAGTGACTCTCAGAGACTCAGAGGGGCCTACACTGTGTTCTGGGGCCGATCAATGACAGGGCTAGCTAGCCCAGAGATCTCTAGTCTGCATAACATCATGGCATGTGTGCTGCATAGGAGGAAGACAGTAGTGTCTTCTGAGCAAGGTCACATTGAAGAATGATCTGTGACACTTAGTGGGTTTACCTTTTGGCTCCTTATATATTCAGCAGAATTCTACATTACTGACTGTATATTCAGTTAATCCACCACAGACTATAAGAAGGATATTGTTTTCCATGGTGTGTAGATGAGGAAGTTGAAGTTCAGAGTAGGCAAGTGACATGGCCGAGGTCACACAGCCAACTGTGAGCCCGGGTGACAACCCCACCAAGCTGATCTTTCCTTCCACAGTTTCCACTTTGCAGGTCTGTAGCCTCTGCCATTAGACTGTCTTCTCTACCTACTGAGTGGACACTTCCCCTAAAATGTTTTATGTCCTAATAATGTCAAGAAAGGCCCCCAGGAGTGTTAGGGGAGGGTGGGAAGACTAGAAAGCCCCAGGACTGTGGTTCACATGACTTCCTCTGATTACATTATTTTCTCAAACATGAATGATGGCCTTGGAGACCGCGAAGGAACCAACTGGAGCTGTGAGGAACCTTTACACTCCAGTCTCTTTGTTCTCGCATCCTGTTTGTTGTGGGCTGTGCTCCTGGTCACTGCCAATGTTCCTGGGGCTGAGGCTGCAGCAGATTGCTTAGCACTCACCGAGGTTCTTGGGGAGACAAGCACTGGGAAATGCAGCTTTTCACGCCACCACACCAGTTTCTGTAAATATGTCCAAGTGGTTTGTACAAGGTAGTGCCTTAAACAGGATCTTCCATTACCAACAATAAAACCAGGCAGGATAGGAGAGAGGGGGAGGGAGGGTAGCAGAGGGGAGAAAGGACAGAAGGGGAAAAATCTTTTTGAGATAATGAAACTGAATGATGCTTTTGACATCTGCTACTGCTTGAAGTATCTGTGTTTATAGAGGATCCCAACCTTAATTAACCATAATTTTTTTTTGTCAAACTTACAATAATCATGATTATTATTGGCTATTCAGATACTATTCTCACTCAGTGACTTCAGCTCAAACACACTGTGTTGGAAGTCAAGTGATGGCCCCAGACGCAGGTGTTTCATGTGAGGCCTATGTTGCACAGCAGCCTTAGCTCCCCCACCTACTACCTGGGGACACTCCATGACACTCCATGTCGCCTCACTTTTCCATCTGTGAAATTGGTCTGTGATGCATATTACAAACTTAAGGTCAAAGTCTTAAAGACTTGAGGAAAAGATATATGACATGCATCTGAGTTTGTGCCTCTATTACTGTGGTAAACACTGACCGAATTGTTTGGCATGGAAAGGGTTTATGTAGCTTCCACGTTCTGAGCACAATCTGTCATTGAAGGAAGGCAGGGCAGACACTCAAGCAAGAGCAAAGGCAGAAACTGTAGAGTAGTGACTTGTTCTTGTTCAACTACTCTTTTTATACAGCCCAAGACCATCTGCCTGGGGCTGACATCCCCATAGTGGCCTAGGCCCTCTCATATCAATCATTAATTAAGAAAATGCTCCACAGACCTGCCCACAGGCCAATATAATAGAAGCAAGTCCTTAATTGAGGTTTCTTCTTCTCAGGTGACTCTAGTTGTGTTAAGTTGCCAAAAAACAAACAAACAAAATACTAACAAGTACAGCATGCAATACTTGTTAAAAAAAAAAAAAAAAAAAAAAAAAAAAAAAAAAAAAAAAAACCTATTTCCCCAATGTTTTATTGTGAGAAAAAAATTAAGGACAGAAAAGTTGAAATTATTTTCAGTGAACAGCCATCTCTGTCATCAGGCATGTTCACTGTGTCTGCTTCCTTTTGTATGTACAGATATGTGCCCTTGAGCATGTCTGCCCATGTGTGTGTGCTTGCAAGTGTGTGCATGTGTGAATACATCCGTATGTAGTTCCCCACCAGGAGATCTCCGAGGTCAGGCAGTGCATGATATATATCTGTTTTATCAAGCCTGGTATAACTCTTGGTCCACTATGAGCACTCAGTTAATTGTATGCTGTGAATTCATGGAGATGTTCAGGTCCACATTTTTTTTTTACATTCCATACCATATGATAGAAGCGATATGTTATTATATGCATTGTCATCTAGAGTTACATGTGGCTCATGAGCTTGTGACATGTAGCTAATACGTCTGAGGAAGTAAATGTTGAAGTTTATTTTATCAGAATTAATTTGACTGGCCATTGCCATGCGGCTTGTGATCAGTGGAGCTGTGTCCTTCGGCTGTTACTGTTCTTCTGTTTGCTTCCCTTTTTCCTTCAGCCTGTCTTCTCTTCTCTTGCTATTAGCAAGCTCTAATTATCTCTTTAAGTAGATGGCAAACAGACCACAGGAGAATGTAAACAGAGTTGCAGGGCTGGGAGCTCAGTCAAATGTTGAATTGCTTTTCCCTCTGAGAAGAACGGTTCTCCAGCCTGGCAAAGGCTTCTCTCTTACTTTGCAGAGGACCAGTGGGTTGGATTCCAGAGTTCTCTAGTAGTTGTATCATGGGAGCAAACAATGTGGCCATCCCAATCCTGGGTTTGCAGGGGATATGATATTCCAACATCTTCAAACTACTTTCAAATCAGCTTGGACATCTCAACAAACTTCAAGGAAGCTGCACTGTATAGAAGCCCTTATTTGTTTCTGGAAAGTTCCAAGCACTTTCTTCTATAGGAGTTTCCCCCCTAAATACATCATATGTTCATTGTTTGTAACCCAGGACCTGGCACACAGTGGATGCTCAGAAATCGCATCCATTAGAAATAGCTGGATGTAGTTCAGTGGACATGAACTTGAATTGCAGAACACCTCAGGTGTTTTCTGCTTTTGGTGGTTATGCAAAATATAGGAAGTGATGATAAGGCAGCTGCCAAAGCTGGGGTAGCTCCTGCTTACCGCCACAACAAGCCCTTATGAGTGGAATCTGGGAAACACACAACCTGAAAACAGGAGCTGATTTCATGTGACTTTGGGCACTCCCATTGGTGGCAGCATAGACTTTTCTGATGGTCTTTCCTGTTCACTAAGACAGTACCATTTCCTTCCTCCTCCCCTTTCACCCATGTGTGAAGAAAGAAAAGAGAAATAAAGCCAAAACACCAATTAGGAGAAACCTGACCCAAGTTTACTTCCTACCTCAGTGTCTTCAATTTGGGACTGGTCTTTACTAAAATGAGAGCTTCACATTATTCCAGTATTTACAAGGCTTTCTGGGAGCCGGTACTTAACGGGGGTAATGGACTGAGGAGGAGGCCACTGCTGTTCCCCTCATCTTGCAGAAGAGCATTTGTGGGCAAGAGGGAAGCAGAGCTGACTCACAGTGGCTGAGGTGTAGTGAGGATCGGGGCTCTACACCTGTATGAGGGCACTCACTATACAAGACACTGTGCCAACCATCTACAAGACATCCCCATTTTCTGTGGGAGGAGGGCAGGCAGGGAGGGCTGGGAACCTCAGAACCCACAGAGCAAGTGCTCCCAAGTGAAAGAAAAAAATACTTTTAACAAAATGGGCAGTTACTCTAATTGCTGTACCCTACCGTTCAGCTCCCTCTATGTCCTAATTCATTAAATTATGTGCACACACAGGCTTATTATTTACAGATGTTTGCACTTTTAACTGCTCATAGGAAACAGATGTTTCACAAAAGGTAAACAGGCCAGTGATCTAAGCCCTCCTCTAGTGGGTATCAAGTGAGTCTTACAGCCATTATCTCAGGCCCTCTGTGATGGCTGTGAATTGCAGTGTCCAGTGTGAGGAGAAAATAAAACCCAGCAGTCCCGTAAGCAGACATCTGCCTCCCTGAAGAGCAGGGCAGGTAGCATTCACACAGAAGCCCACTAGACGTGCTGTTGAGTTTATAAGCAATTTGGGAAACAAGAAGGCAGTCCAACGAGGAGACTTGATTACAAGGTTTGGGGCCACCTGCAACTGGATGTGGAAGGCCTGCCACCTTTTCAAAACAATAACCTGATAAAAATCAACTTTCTGATGCCTCGTGTGGTGGCACATGGCTACAGTCCTGGTACTCAGGAGGCAGAGACAGAGGATTGTTGCAAGTTCACATCTACACGGTGAGGCCCTGTCTCAGAAGCCAAACAGAACAACAAAGAATCAGAGTGACTAATTTGTCACCTTGCCACACACTGGGGCAGAAGCAGTAGATACGTAAGTGGATAGTGACTTCAAATTTTCAGAATACTAGGGAGCAATAATCTCTCCAAAGTGCACAGAGAAATGCATTGTTTATGAATTGCCAAGAGTTCTCTACACAATCAAATGAGAAATTAGCAATAGGTTTGCCCATATCAGATCACTCTGTACACTGAAACCTGGAAACAGTCACAGTCAGGGTGTAAGATGGGTATGAAATATTAAGGGACGTATCAGGTTTATTGCATATTTGACCGTGAAAGTGCATTTTATTTTGTCTTATGGACCTTTAAAAAGTCCATATAATGGATTAAAGGTATTAAAACGCCCACATTCTGCCTGGCTGTAGGCCAGGAAACAGACATGAAAAATAATCCCACTAGACAGAAGACGCAGGAAGGAATTCAAAAATGTATTTATGGCAAGCATGTTGACCTCTGTGACTAATACAAGTGTATCCATGAGGGGAGTTTTGTAGAAAATGCCAGCCCCTTACAACACATTGTGGTGACAGTGCCTTCAAACATGGCCCACTCTCCGTGACATATGGCTGTCATGCTCTCTCTCTCTCTCTCTCTCTCTCTCTCTCTCTCTCTCTCTCTCTCCTCTCTCTCAGGAAGTGAGGGAATTCATGAATTTTATCCTAACTTGGGAGGGTGCTGTAAGGGAGAGAAGTCTTAATTTAGTTTATCTTTACACACAGGTCAGCAGATTAGCTCAATCTGGGCCGTGGCCAGGCCACGCCTCTCAGTCATGTTTTGTGGATGGCTGCACACTCCCTCAGCAGCAAAGTCTTGGACAGAAGCTGTGAACCCACAGGACCTGAGATGTTTACTGTGTGCCATTTGTTATAGACAACCTCACTTTCAAACTTCAAAATCATGCTGGACATGGTGGGTCCTGCCAGTAACCATTGCATTTGGGAGGCCAAGACGAAAGAATCACCTTGAGATCCAGGACTAGCCAGTGAGACCCTGTCTCAAACAAACAAAACCCTATAAAACTGAGCAAAGCCCCCAAGAGATGGCAGTGGGGATGTGCCTTATCATTACAAGACTTACATGTGGGGATATGAGAAGGTGGGTTCTACAGCAAGCCAGTTTCTGTCTGTGAGACCTAGGCCATAACAAGGAACCTTAAAGCAGGGACTTCCTTGTGTGAATTACAGTACTTCTTGTGACCTGACTCAGCTCTCCATCAGCCTTGTCACCAGAAGCATATAGGGCAATGCAGTGACAGCATACTGCCAATCATCCGCCAGTGCCGACTATTACTGTCCTGAGGGCAGAGCCCATCAGTTGAGTGAGGCTAGAGCCATCTCACTCTCCTGGTTATCATGTGCCCCACCTACATCATGGGAAAGCAAGGTAGCAAAGCTGCCATGTGGCCTAGTGATGCTCCTGTGTGCACAGCCAGGGCCCATCACATCCTCCCCTTCCTGGCTCCAGCAGACTGTCTGCTGTTTCCTAGGTGTCTCTCTGTGTGACAGTCTTCCCTAATAACTTGCTTGAGGAGGACTCAGCTGCAGCTACATAGCACTGGCTAGTCATGGTTGCCCATGCCGCCCTGTCCACCCAAATAGTCTATTACTTACTTATGTATGTATGTATGTATGTATGTATGTATGTATGTATGTATGTATTCATTTTTATAAACTGGGTACCCCTTTTTAGCCCAGGGTGGCCTTATATGAAACAGCAATCCTCCTGCCTCAGAATCTCACCCCAAGAACTCTGAGGATGCTAGGCAACCTGGAATAGAGAGCTGCCAAGGTAAACCGTGGGAGAGAGCAGCAGCAGAGAGCTCTGGATGGATGTACATGAGTGGGCTTGGAAAGAAAGGGACACAGTGAGAAACCAGGGGATCTGGCTTGCTCCACTTACACAGTTCCAAAGACTCTCTCAGTTCTGTTAGGAGAGGAAATTGTATGGAAGGGAAAGTGGAGATGGTTAGCCAATCAAGAGAGGACACCAATGGCCAGAGGGAGGCTGGGAAGGTGCATAGCTCTTTCACCCCTTCCCCAGAGTCACCCTGCCTGAATGGCACGTTCTGTTCAGGCAATGAGCCAAGTGCCTTATGATGATGTGATTTTGAATACTCTCAATGACTCCACGGGGACATGCTATTGTTTTAGATCAGTAGAAAGTGAGGCTCAGAAGATAAGGAGAACGAAATTTTGTCATACAGCTAATGAATGATACACATGGCTTTGAATCAAGGAAGGCTGTCTCCAGGGCTCAGACTTTCAACCCCGAGCCTCAAACAAGTCGCCCATCTATAAAGATGGACACATTTTTCCATCTTTGGATATTTTCAGAATATTCAAGAAAGCCCGGGCTTTGGGAGTTGCTCACATTTGGAACATTTTGAAGTTTTCCTTGGCAGTCTTTTTTAAAGAAGAAGTAAGAGGAAGACACTTTGAAAGGAGCAGCTTTCTCTCATCCAGGAATCCAGTCAGGAAGGGGAGCGTGAGCCACGGGGTCTGGCCAGGTTGTACAGTAAGCTGATGACTGTAGAAACTTGAGTGGTTTTCAAGGAAATGTCACCACCTGCAAACCTGTGCTTGCTGTGGAACTGGGCTCCATCAGTAACAGAACCTCCACACCAGTCATCTCAAGGCACAGGAGGGGTGGGCACCGTGTCCTGGGTCTCAGCTCCCTGCCAGGCTCTGTTGGGAAGGGTTACCCAGCTCCTGTGTGGGACCTTCCACTTCAGCTGACGGTGGCAGTGAAGTCCCCAGGCTCTGGTTTCCTACTCTTGCTTTTCTTCCTGCACCAAGTGAACTGGACAAGCAGAGCCTGTAGGAGCGAGGGGAAAACCTGATGTGTAGGTGGCTCACCTGCGAGGCCCCTTCCTGTGCGCACTGCTCGGGTCCCCAACCTGGAAAGAAAAAAGGTGTCATGTCCACCTCCCTGTCTCTCAGCTGCTGTTTTCTTAGTTTTTCCATTTGTACATTGTGCTAACTGGGAACCAGTCTGTCGGAACATTTAGGGAAATCTTAAGAGTTTATCAACTGTCTTCTCTTGATGCCTGGTTTAGACCTATACTCTTGAACCTAAGGCCAATCAAGTTCAAAGACCTATCCAAACTGTTCCCTGGCCTCCAGCAAGTTGCCTTATCCACCTTGTGCCCCTGGCCTCTTGCTTCTACAAGGCTCCTACAACTAGTGCTTTCTAGGCATCCCCTAGGAATTAATGCATGTACAAAGCTTCGAGCAGAATGTGGGTGACTAGCATGCCACCTGCTTAAATGTAACGTGTTACTATTGCTTGATGCAGTTATTTGGCTAGACTCCAGAGGCATTTGCCTTCCTGTGGTGACTGCGAGCCATATTAACACACAAACTTTCCACCTCTGCCTCAGCGCTCTAATAACTAAGTGTGAGCTCCTTTACCTGTGTGTTCTCACACCTCCTCACTGTGGCCCGTGAGGAGCTCACTCCAAGATGCAGTGAGCATACAATCCCCAGAGTGGACACTGAGCTTTGGGACAAAGGCGACTACCTCTGTGGTGTCCTGCATCTCTATCCAGAGTATTCCCGGGACTCTCTTCACCTTGCTCAGCCTTTTCCACGCAGCACTCTTTGTAATTTGGGCTAGGTCACTTTATGTTTAGGGGAAAGACCTTCATTGGACATGATGAGATATCTTACAGCCTCCAGAGTGCCAGAGTATTTAATCTCCTTTAGTATAGAAATCGGGGACAGCTCTGACATGAAAGCTGGTCACAGAGAAGAAGCCCAGATGGGCACACAAAAGGTATAGTGGCCTGTGAGAACCTGTAGGGCAGGAAAAAGAGGATCCCCACTCAAGCGCAGCTTTATACAAGTCTACAACTGTGCCTGGCTCTGGTGGAGATCTTACTAGGTTAATATATTCCTAGGAAGGTGTGAGGAAGTTCAGTCCTCCATCAGATCTGGGCCATCTTGGTGGTCGAGGATCTTAGCTACAGCAGAGGCTGCTGGTCCCCATCTCTCTAGCAGCAGCTCCCCACTCCAACAGCCCAGAGTACTGCAGTGTCCTCACGGGAGACACTGGTGCTGGTTAGGAAACACTGCCCCAGAATAAGGAAGGTGGAAGGAAATGTTTACTGGAAGGGTCTACTAGATAGAATTTATTGAGCCCTTACAGTTTGTCAGTCTATTAGTTAACATTTATTTAGCCCTTACTGTATGCTGGTCTATTAATTAACATTTATTGAGCCCTTATTGTGTAGAAGTCCATTAGTTATCATTTTTATTTTTTTATTTTTATTTTTTTATTTTTTTTATTTTTTGAGACAGAGTTTCTCTGTGTAGCTTTGCACCTTTCCTGGAACTCGCTTTGGAAACCAGGCTGGCCTTGAACTCACAGAGATCCACCTGCCTCTGACTCCCGAGTGCCACCACTGCCTGGCCTCCTTTTAACTTTTATATTATGTTTTGAGACAAGAGCTAGCCTGGACTCACTGTAGCACACACTGGCCCCAAATCTATAGTGTACTGGCCTTAGCCTCCTGCATGCTACAATTACAGATGTGAACCACGACACACAGCTTTCTTGTTACTTTTTTGTAAGGCTGATGCCAACTGGCTTTCACACACATTTATTGTGCACAGCTACAGAAGGTGTGTCTGCATGATGGATGCTTTAACACTCCTGTTTTAGTCTGCTTTCCGTCTGGGAAATCTGAGCATATGAAAATGATGTTCTACAATAGCCACCTAAAAGTTATGAGACTACTGATGTGGAAGGAGAATGTGGAGCTGAACTCTCGTGGCACTGGGATAAACTCTCAAGGGGACCTTTACATTATGACACAACCAGTTCCATGCTGACCTGACTCCCGAGGCAGCTCGGGCTCCAGTGCCTCCAGCCAGGTCAATAATTCACGGTTAGCAGTGTCGACTCATCGTGCTTCCAGGGAAAGTCTATCTGAACGCTGGCCTGAGCTGTCTGTACCAGGAAACAGCATCACACAGAACACCTCAGAAGGTGAACTCCACATATGTTTCTTGAAGTGGGATGGGTGTGACAAAGTTGAAATATAGGTATTGGGCATGTTGTGGTCCCTTGTGAAAATATGACATCACTAACTATGGTGTCTCCTGCTGGTGGTGAGCTCAGACAGGTGGGGTGTGGGCTTAATGATGGGCCCAGTTTCCCACTCTCTTTGAGGTTCAGAGCTTGAATCACGTCAGTGGATTAAAGAGAGAGGGCTACCCAGCTCCACAGTCCTAACTTTAGTGATTCTTCGCCGGCCGAAGACTAAGCAAGACAGGTGGAAAATGAAGACAGGGAAAGTGAGTTTCCACGACAGTGACTCTGTGTAGTCAGAGCCCCGCCTCTCCCCTCCCTGTGGTTTCCAGGAGGAGTGATGGGTTAGCAAGATCAGGAATATAGCAAGTGCTCAGTAGACAACAGACACTGCTCCTTCAGGTCCCTTCCTGATAACTTTGAGCCCACACTGGCTGGAAGCCACAACCAAATTTGTGTGAGAAGAGGGTTTCTGGTGTCAGGCAAACTAATTCCACAGAGCGTACATCGTAACTTGTGAAACATTTACTCCAAGGTGCACTGGGAAGCTGGTGGAGCTCCCAGCCAAAAAGACCCAGCAAAATGGAATCAGAAGTGGTGAGGACAGTGGACATACATTTTCATGTTAAAATATCTAAATAGCAATGCACACAGGGATTATCTGGCTATTTTAGTAAGATGCCCAGATGATCCACAGTCCCCGGGGTGGCCTGGGTCCCGTGTCCTCACAATAACCAGAATGAGGGTCAGGGACTATACTTTGAAAAGCAAGGCTTTCTTTATCAACTTAGTAATCAGCCTTCGCCGCGGAGCCTTTTCAATCCCTGCCTGTGTCCAGCACCTGTCACATGTGTGGCCAGAGCAGGAGAGAGAGTCTCACATCCCTTCTCCTGCTTCACTAGGGTCAGTGCTGATCTGGGCTAGCACACACAGCGCCAGGGTCACTGGCAGGTTACTGAGTCAGGACGCCAAGGCTAGGGTGGGGTTTCCCTCCGCTGCTCCTCCTCCCTGTCCTGTGAAGCATCCTCAGGCTCCACCACTGGCAGCCTGCACTCCTGGAGAACCACACGTTTGCAAACCTCCCTTTGAGAGGCCTGGGAGCCTCTTCTCCAGGCCTGGTTGGTGCAGAGTCTCCCACCCCCATCCCCCCCCCCCCCCCCAGGGCGTCCCCAGGCCTGAAAATGACATGTTAATAAAAAGGCTCTGAAAGCTCGCTCGCGCATGCGCGCATGCAACAGCCCAATCTGGTTCTAATTACTTGTACTTTAGTTGAACTTTGGCGTTTCCTTTGACTTTCTCCCCTATGTATGTGAGCCGAGCTGTGGGCTTTGCGATCCTGCAGAGAATCTTCTGAAAAGTGGGGCGGGGGAAGGGGGGTGCGTTCAGATTGGCTGTCTGGTGCCAACAAAAATCCAACCTAACTGGATGTTTTGACCAAATGCAACTTCGCCATTCGCCCTTAATTAGCTGCAGTGAGTCCCACCCGCCGCCAGAGCTAGGCTCCAAACTCTCCAGGGGCTGTGCAGGAAATGCCTTTTGCTTTGCAGCCCCCTTTTTCATGCAAGTATCAGCTGCCCAGAGGCTGCATTAAAATACTGTCTCAATCAGAAGGTTCTAGTAAAGAGGCAGGCCTTTCATAATGCCTGATACCTGCCTGCCTCTAATCAAGCTGAATATAGAATCCTGTAATCTGTCAACAGGGGCTAGTGAGCTGTAAATTAGCTCTCACAAAGGCCCAAGAATCTACTGAGCTCTTAAATGCACTATCTGCTCCTTAATCTAACCTTTAGAAAAATGCCAAGCATGGAAGGAATTGTGAAGCAGCTATTGTTGGAGACATTCTGTGTGTTTAAGGGACACTTGGGTGCTTTGTTGACAACAGGACACTTACACTGTGTTTTCCCAGGTGAGTCCAGTTATTGATTGCAAAGCCCACGTAACAGGCAGCAATGTTTGGGTTTTTCTTTTGTTTTAAGATTTTTCTTTTTTGCTTTATTTGGAGACCAAGCCAACCCTTAGAGCTATGGAATGTTTAAGAAGCTGCCTCAGTGGTAGAACTGGTCTTGTTTTTGTGCTGGCCCAATGGGTGTAGGCTCTCGTGGGCAGCCTAGGTGTGCAGGCAGGATCCCTGTGCTGGTCCCTGCACCTCAGTAGCCTGCTGCCAGTCCCAGTGGGAGAGAGGCAAAAACTGACAGCCAGGGTTTGAACCTTTTCCAGCAACTTGAAGGTGTGATTGTTGTGTCTGTTAGAGCTAGTTTGTAGCTTCTGCTTTGGGATGGTCTTTGCTTTCCTCCATCTGTATTGTGTTGAGATTCCTTTTGGTTTTGGTTGCGTGTGATCAGTTAATGAAAGGTGGACTTGGGAAGTGGCCTTTCACCACAGACCAGCTGAAAAGTCACAAGTTGAAGGCCAATGCCAGCTCTCCTAGCTGTGAGGTGCTACTGCTGTGGGCCATGCTTTGAGGAACATTAATAGGAAAGAAGGAGGCTGGGACAGCAGGATCAAGAGTTCAAAGCCAGCCTTAGCAAAATAGTTACTTTAAGGCTAGCCTGAGCTACATAGCAGACTCTGTCTCAAAACAAAGCAAAAAATAAAAACAACAAACCCATACCGGATGGAAGAATGGAAAGGGAGGAGGAAAGAAGGAAGGGCCAGGCCAATAGACCACTGTATATTCAATGACCAGCCTGTGAACGCTGTGGTAGTGACAAGGTTTCACAGACTCTCAGTGAAAGTTTGGCTCCAACTTAGTTCTCAATGGCCCCAGTCACCAAGATACATTATTCCCAAGCAGGGCTGTCAACCTCTCTTCTAAGTGACAGTGGGCCCAGACATCCCTCGGCTACACAGCCAGGCTCCTCCACTCTGCCCATAGGCTAGCAAAGAAGCCAGCAGGTACTTCGCAGTTTGGATGATACTGTGGGTGGGGAGGCAGTGACCTAATATAACAGAGTCATCCGTACGTAAACAAGTAAGCAATGGATACAAGCTGGAGTCCAGCGCCAGATCGGAATTATTCCTCAAAGACTGACTCCGCAGCCTGCAGTCCTCCTGGGTGGCTGCAGTGCCATTGCTTTATTGAATGACACTACAGGAGCCCCTTTCCCCCAGGACGTCTACAAGCTGCTTTTTTGGCCTGTTGGAGATTGCTGAATGAGCTAATACAGAACGCATTGTCTGCTGAGCCGGCAGAGTTTTCCAGCGAAATTTTTATCATTCTGTGGACTGATTGTACTTGCCTGGAATAAGGAAGAAAATGTTTGAGGCCTCTCAAGGGCATTTGATGAATCCAACTCTAATTTAAAGGGACTAATAGATTATTGATTTAAGCAGGGTGACCGTGAGCAGATCAATGGCTAAGCCATCTGTATCTACCTTAAATGCCAAAGGTGTCCACTGAAAGGGGATCCACCTTAAATACCAAAACTGTCCCTGGGGAAGGAGAGCTAGCTCCATCCCCCCAAATCCCCACCTCTTTGTGGGGAGGGAGGGAGGCAGGCAGGAAGAGGAACTCCAATAAACTTAGCCTAAGTGTGTTTATGCTACATCACTAAAGACCAAGTGATTCCATTGAAATCCTCTGCATCTTTTATCTTGGTGCCACATCCTGGTTTCCATTCTAGAACATGCCTTGGAGTGTTTGCCTTCAGCCAACTCTGTTGCTGCTGAAATTTGAAATTTTTATTTTATTCCCTTTGGTTTAGGGTCGCTTTAAGCCCTGTAGGTCACATGGAAGAAGTGTAAGACCACAGACTGCATATATAAATACACAGTCGTTTTTGGTTCGTTTTGCTTTTGTACTGAGAAATCAACCCATGGTCCCATGTATGCTAAGCAAATACCCTACCATTTAGTTATACTCACCCCCCAGAAAGTTTTTTTTTTTTTTAATTTTGAGACAGGATCTCACTGACTTGCCTAGGCTGGCCTTTGAATCATTCTGTAGCCCAGGCCATGGCTTGTCACCTTCCTTCCTGCCCTGGCCTCCCAAGCCGCAGGGCAGAAAGCCCTGCAGCACCAGGCCCAGCTCATCTTGCGCTCCACATAGCATCTGATACAGTCTGGATGATCCCGTCCTTTGGGCTACAAGCAACTGGGCACATGGGGTGAGAGCATAGTTCTCCTGTGCTGTGGCAAACAGGCCCATGGCCATGCTGGTTGGTGAGAATATGGAGTCCAGGGCTCTGCTGATTGCTTAGAAGAGATTTTTAGTCCCATAGGCATTTCAGAAAAGCCTATTCATGTTACAAATGATGCGCATCCAGGGGGAAGGCTACTCTCTGCCTCTTTAAAATGTTTGGGGATTTTGAACATCTACAGACCTCCTTAGTCTTTACTGTGCCTCACATTTTTTGGGATTAGCTCACTCCCCATTCTGTTTCCTCACTGGGAAGATAAGATTCTGGTTCCCTTCAGTACAGGTATTTGAAATGACATATGTATAGAAATTACCACCCACTTTTGAAATTCAGGGCATGGCTGTAACAGCTGAGTCCAGCCCTGACAGGGCTCTATTTACTACAATCCTAGGAAAGCCAGAGCAGCTGTTCCACAGAAGGTCATGCCTCATGCATGTACAGAACAGGGTGCACTGATGATGTTTCTACAGCCTTGTTCATGTGAAGAACAGGGTGCACTGACAATGTTTCTACAGCCTCGTTCATGTGAAGAACAGGGTTAGAAATGGTTCTGTGGCCTCGTTCATGTGAGGAACAGAGTGTATTAGCAATGGTTCTGCGGCCTCGTTCATGTGAAGAACAGGGTGTATTAACAATGGTTCTGTGGCCTCGTTCATGTGAAGAACAGAGTGTATTAGCAATGGTTCTGCGGCCTCATTCATGTGAAGAACAGGGTGTATTAACAATGGGTCTGCAGCCTTGTTCATGTGAAGAACAGAGTATGCACTAGAGATGTTTCTGCAGAGCTGCTGATGCCCATGGATCAACCAGAAGCACACACATCAGCTCAACCTAAAGATGAGCATGGGAGGCAGGGCATGAATGTGGACAGTCTTTAGAAGTCAGTTTATCGGCATGAACTAAACACTAACAAAATCATTTTGAAATATAATCTCTATTAAACTTAGTAATTACAATTCTGAGACTTTATCCCAAAGAAATAGATGGAAATACACTGAGATTATCTGTGATGATGTTCATTCCTGAGAGATGTTTTGCAGGAAAAATACTAACAAGGAACTATAGTCATGATGCCATAAAGCAAACAGTGCCCCAATCTCAGTATAATTCCACTTCGGTAAGCAAACAAAGGTATTTAAGTGCATGAAAGGAAGTCTGGCAAGGATTCCCCAGAATCACAAGGGGGATGTCAAAGTGAAGAGATGGTGAGAGATTTGTGTGCGTGTTCACGAGCATTCACACCTGAACTTTCTTACAATTTTACAAAGATTAATTTCAGTAAGTGCTATTTTCTTGTGGATGCCACGATTCCTTATCAGCTTTCAGAGGGACACTGAAGAGTGTGAGGGTGCTTTCCCATTGGGGCTTTGTCCAGGCAAGCCTTAGAGACTTCTCAAGCCAGCCCCTCTCTGTCTGCTGGACACTTGGCCCACTGCACCACCTTTTCCCGAGCCAGGGCTTCTGTGTGCCAGAGAAGTCCGCACTCGAGACTGGTGTGTCACTACTGTCCACAGACCTAACCTGTAAAGACCGTAATGGATTTATCTACTAGGACCCATACACCCTAATGAATTCCTTCCAAGATTTTCATGAATTATGAAAATACTATCATTATAGTTGATTTTGTTCCAAAGGGCTAATTAGTTTTTTAAGGAAGCAAATGAGTATAAGAGTGCTTTTTGATTTCAAATGCTACCATTTAACTACGTAGAAGAGCACTTAGTGCTTGAAAAGATAAAAGAAAGAGAAAAGTTCATGAATTAGTTCAACCAGTGCTTATTGATTATCTGCTCTATGGGAAGGCCCCTAGTCCTTCCTCACAGCTATGAGCACAGTAGATGGGGTTCCTGGTCTCACAAAGATGGTACCTGGGGTGGGGGAAACCATTGTAAAATATGAAGTTGTAAATAGACAAACTTTCTAAATCTTGACAACAGTTAAAACTTTATAGAAAATAAGATAAAGTAATATGACACCGTGACTAGGGATAGGGAGGGGCCATTTTGTTTTTCTTCTGTCCTTTGGATTTGTGATGGGGATTGTTCCCATGGTGTCAAACATGCTAAGCACAAGCTCTACCACTGAGCAACACTCCCTTCCACAGCAAGGACACTTTAGAGTCGTCATCTCTGAGAGAGTGGAACTTACTCTGAGATCTAAGATAAAAATAATAGCCAAACCTGATGGTCTTGGAACTTGTAGGTGGAGAAAATGGTTGGTATGGTTATTTGCTTACCTGTCTGGGACAAGGTCTGGCAATGCTCCAAACCTAGCCTAAAATTCCTGGGATCAGGTCTCTGCCTTCCCTACATGGCTGGAGCTACAGGTCCAGCGGCAGAGCTGGTGTGTCTTATATTGCTATTTGAGCTTGTCTTGTTCAAAAGAAGAATGGAAAGCAATTATTTAGAACTCAGCCAACGAGGGAATCATGGAGGATGAACATCAGTGAGGGCATGTCATGAGAAACCCCTTAGAGCGTGGTGAGGACTCTGACCTTGTCCGTGACTGTTGGAGGCTCCCCATAGGCAGATGGCAGGTTAATTTTAACCTTTGAATAATTATCTTGCTTGCACCAATGCACGGGTGCAGACTCAGGGAGGCTTCTGCAGCCGAGAGCACTGTGCCCGGTGTGGGAGCCCCCTACACACAACTGAGACAGTGTGGCTTAGCAGCAGGCTCAGCAAGTGGAGGAACTTGAGTGCTGTAAGCATAGTTACAGAAGAAACCAGCCAGGAAAGCGTCTCACCGGCACCATTATGAGCAGTGTGACAACCAGAAATTTGATCATTGTGCAAATACTCTGGGGCTTGTAAGTGATTTGGAGATTGGAAGATTCTGGAACACCTTTTGACTCGTCTCAATTGTATGCTCTGTTTGCCCACAGTAAGCAAAGGGCCAGTCCCTGCTCTGACTTCGGTGGCAGAGCTCTGGTCCAAGCTCTACACATTTCCATTTCAGTGGAGTTTGAGTGGTTGAATAATGAAAATAGGGATCATGTGGTTTATAGTCTGGAATGAAAAGCTGGGCATGGTGGCATGTGTCTATGCCATGGCATCAGAAAAGCAGTGGCAGAAGGACTGAGAGTTTGAGGCTATTCTGGCCTATAATAGTGATTCCTTTCCTAAAATGAACGAATGAATGAGTGACTGACTGACTGAATGAATGAATGAACAAAAGAACAAATGAATAAATGTATGTCCATAATACAGATGTATATGACTTAGAAGTTAGAGCTAAGTGCAACCTACTCCATCTCCGACATGAAGTGCACACCAACGGGGGCTTTATCAAAATGTACCTTTTGTGTGTACATGCCAGAAGCTATGCTTTCTAAGCTCAGGGTTGTTGGTGCTGAAGGCCCGGGGCCAGCTCAACACAGTGCAGGGCTTCCCGAAATCATGCTTTTTATCCCTTATGGCTACATGGTAAAAGCTCAGGCACATGCACCCACGATTCTGGACTTCGGCAGACATTTCTTTATTTTGTCATAATAAATACACAATAAATAATAACTAAATTCTGGTTAAGTGAGCAATAGCATCACATAATACATCCACAACTAGATAAAAAGAAAGCCAGAGGAAACAGAAGAGAGATCCAGGGCTTGTCCAAAGGGCTGACTTTGGACTTTGGTTCCTCCCTCTCCCTGCTGGTCTTGGACAAGGCTCTGCCTGAGGGACCTATGTTGGGTTTCTGTTTCTCGTGGGTAACTTGGGATCCATCGCCCTCATGGTGCCTGTGAACTTCAAATTAGATACATGTGAGGTTGCTCTTGCAGGGGTCATTCAGCATCACTACTGGCGGGTGGTGGCTAGGACAACTGCTTCTGTGGGCTTGATCCTGCTAGGGTTGTGAGCTTGGAGCGGAGATGTTGGAATTGGCTGGGGAAAGCTAAAGGAACTGAAATGTGCCTTCTCTTGTTTCCCTCCCTCTTCTCTCTACCTTAGCAATTGAGACACAGAGTACCAGCTCTGAGGAGCTCGTCCCAAGCCCACCATCTCCGCTTCCTCCTCCTCGGGTGTACAAGCCCTGCTTCGTCTGCCAGGACAAGTCATCGGGGTACCACTATGGCGTCAGTGCCTGTGAGGGGTGCAAGGTGAGTACCGCCAGTGCTTTGCCTCCTCATTTTCCCTTAACTCCCGTGATGTGACCTCCTCCACTCCAGAAGCAAGCTAGACTGATACCTGCAGCATCCGCTCCAGCTGGGACTGTAGCTTGGCTGTATCTCATAGTTTCTGTCATCTGCTTTCATTTCTTTAGTTTAAAGTTCAGAAATGTCTGTAAATGAGTGACTGGGGTCAAACAGTCCTGGGCCTTTAAAATGCCCCCCTCCCCACCAAGTTCTTTCTTACTAAGAACATTTTGAAGGAGTCCTAAGCAGCATGGCCCTGTTTCTCTTGGGACATGCCATCTGGTGTCTTTGTATTTCTATTTTATTTTTAAATATGACTGACAGTCCACTGAAACAATTTGCAGTGAGCCAAGGTTGAAATTGGGATTTATCTCCTGGCTGCCTCCTCAGCCAGCCCTGTGGCCTTTGAATTACACTTTGATTTTCAGCTTGTACAAACTTGCTACTGTAGATGCATTGTAAATTCAGCAGAGTTGGATTAAAGCTTCTGCCCACAGAACACTGGGGGCTGAACATGTGTCTGACAGGAGATGGTTGCTTTGAATCACGTTAGATACCCATTGTCAAGGCCAAGAGGTATAACTGAGTGAAAGAGGGCCTTGTGATCTTAAGGAAGAAACCAAAAGTGACGCACGGGCAGATGAGACATATCTACAGAAATGTCTCCAAGGAACTGTGCCGTCTCGAGCCAGCTCTTCCCTGGCTATAGAGCTGCTATTTAGTCCTCTCTATCTGGCTGTGCAGGTCTGGTGTTTTATATCTACACTGAATGATTCATCTAGATGTAAGAGTGCTAGGATAACTTTACAAGCTCAGTGGCATTGGGCTCATCAGCATGAGCAGTTTCCGTATGTGTTGGTCAGGCACTGTTGTGTAGCATGTCAGTGACGGTTTGATGTCTTCATACCACAGCCTTTTCCTTAGCTCACAGTTCTGTGAAAGAAGCACACAGGTGTCCAGAGCAGCATGCTGATTGATAGCCAAACGAGTCAGGGGGCAGCCTAGCATCAACATGTCAGAACATCCTTGATGGGAGCAGCTCCAAGTAGCTGTCTCAAGAAGTAGCTATGGGGCTGGAGTCTATCTCCTTTGAGTATGAATGGTACAGGCTCCACTCTCCTCCTCAGTCCTCCGACGACTTAATGACATAGAATGAACAAATGTGTAAATGTCATTCGGTCCCACAAAGCAATGACAAGAGTTTCCCGTTTATCAATCATTTTAAGAAACATGATACTATTTTCCAGTGTAATGCCAGTTTGGGGAAATTCACTTATGAGTCCTGCTCTCCCTGGGAATGTGAGAGTTGCTTTCAAAGAACTCTCTTCCCTTCTGTTCCTGCCAGCACTGTCTAAACACCTTATATTCATGCAATGATTGCTAGTGCTCACCCTTAGCTGCATACACTTAAACACATCCTAACATTTCACAGGGCTTCAGTGGAATGCTGGTGCATTACGTCCACTTGATGCACAATATGAAAATAAATCCATTTCTAATGTCCGTTTGGAAGGTAAATAAAAAGAAACTTTTAATTTACTTACTTATGTACTTATAGAGACAGGGTCTCACATGTAGCCCAGGATAGCCTGGAACTCACAGCAATCCAGCTGCCTCAGTCTCCTGAGCGCCAGGATTACAGATATTAGCTACTCCATCATCACAAACAAGATTCTTGATTTCCAAACAATTTTCATTATCTCAAGCCCAGAAATCTGAAGAAGGTATGGCAGCTTCCTGCTTGCATGATGGCCGTGAAGGACAGCATCAGGCTTGTCTTCCCTCAGGCAGATGCTGACCTGCAGAGTTAGCGGTTTCCTGTCCCGAAGCACAAACTGTTCTCATCAACTACTGCTCAGCTAGTCCTCTGACCTCCTGTTTTACTGTGGGATTCTGACACTTTTTAGGAAAAACCCCAACAAAAATAAACTCACACCAGCACAAACAACCAATAAACTCGGTTAAGTGGACCCAAGTCTCAGGATGGGAAATCCTTTCATCAGAACCATGAACTAGACCAGATCATGGAGTTCCCGGCAAGGGTGGAACTGGAATACTGGATGCTGGGGTGGCTGGGCACTGGCTGCCTTTCCCCTGGTGGCAGGGGAAACTCACTCTGCATTTGAGCTAGCTGAGAAAAGAGTGTAGAAATCGAGAGGAGGGAAAACAATGGGAAAGTAAAGCAGCAATGTACTCAGAAAAATAAATAAAATGTTTAAGTACAAAACACACTCTTATTGGTTATTTAAAACACCAATATAGTCAGGGTCTGAAAAATAGAAAACAGCATGATTCTTCCCCAGAGAAAAATTTGTTAAAATTCAGTGTTTATTTGCATTTATAGATTTTGATTTTACAAAAATAAATTATATTTTTATACAAAAATAAATATATAATGTTATAATGTATAGCCAATTTTAAATGGCTTTTTATATTTAATTATATTTTATGATCAAAATTTACACAACTACATAGTTTCTGTGGTGATACAATTAACATAATTGCTGGTGGTTACATTATAAATTATGTAATTAACCCTATTATATGATAGGGTATTTCTGATTTTTATCTTTTTTAAATAGTACTTCATAGTCTTCGGCATAGCTGTGGATAAATTATTAACAATAGATGGTAAGTCAGTGGCTTATACACTTGGAAGGGTGTGTAAGTATGGATTTCAGGGGGTAAGGAGTTACTGGGGATTGAACCTAGGGCCTTGTGCACACGAGACAAGCACTCTACCAACTGACAAATTCCATCCCCCTTCCTATCGCTTCCAAGGCTTTCGATACAGACAGCCAATATTCTTATGCTGTCAAGTCTGTAAGAAGTCGGTCACGTCAGACTTCCCCTACTGACAGTAAAGGGATGGACTCGTCACAACTTCTCCTTTGGAATGCCTCTGTTTAATTAGAGGGATATGGGAAGTCATGTACATGCACCACTTTGACTACCAGCAAAGGCACTATTGGCTCCTGGTTGATCTAGCTCTTCTCTGAAGAAGAAGGGTCACTATTCCAAGTGGGGAGCCTCTGCTCCAAGGTAGGGTTCCCAAATAGAATCCAGAACATCTTCTCAAGAGGTAACAGACGATGGGGATGTGGCTCAGCCAGTAGAGTGCAATCCTGGATTCCATTTCTAGCACTGTTTAAACTTGGCATTGTGGAACCTGCCTGTTCACTCAGGAGGTGGAGGCAGGAAGCTCAACATCAAAGTCCCCCTTGGCTACATAGAAAGTTCAAGTTCAGAGTGAGATTCTTGAGACCCTCTTCAAAATAAATAGATAAAAGTAGTGCCAGTAGTGACTTCTGCCTGTTATGACCATGATGACCTTACCATTATGGGGGGGGGGCGGGGGGGACCTCCATCTTCCAAGGGACCAGGTGGCAGTGACATATGATGATGGTCAGAACTTCATGAATGGGTGTGGTTCACCTCTGGGGACAGTCAGCGGCTGCTGTTGACACAACATCACCATGGCAACAAAGCCACTAGACACACCCTTGGAATGGTCCCCTTTAGGGGACTTCCAGTTGAGTGACTTGTTTTCCAGGGCACAAAGAGAAAAAAAATGTGAAAGTGTAGTTAGTCAAAGGTTTAGCAATATAAAATCATGAAAGAATATTATAAACAAAGTGATTATCCAGAGGTACTGATGACTTCCTAGACTCAGCAGGTGGGAAGCTGGAACAGGAGGATCATGAGTCTGAGACCAGCCATGCATGCCTAGTGATGCCCTGGGTCATATCTAACACATATATCATTTATGCACAATTTTGGCCTGAGTCATGTATTATGCTTCCATTACTAGCTTTCTGAGTATAGTCTACAGTGTGAATTTCAGGAATCAAACCCCAGCTAGGCTCCTTCCAGCTTGATGACCATCGACAAACATGTGCATTGCATTTCCTGCTGTTCACACCTGGACAAATGGAATGGATTAATTATTTTTCTAGTCACTGTGATTGAAAACTTGACCAAGTAGGACTTTAAAGGCAGAGAGGTTTCTCTGCTTACCATTTGAGGGCACAATACATCTTTATGTGGTAGCAAGAGGCTGTTTGCTCACATCTCAGTAATTCGGGAAGCAGAGAAAGGGGCATGCTGGCTCTCAGCTGGCTTCTTCCGTTCTCCTGATGACTGAGTCTGGATCCCCAGCACATGAGTCTGGATCCCCAACACATGAAGCTACACTTTATAGGCAGGGATCCCCCCTTGGCTAACCCTCTCTGAAATCACTATCAAGAACAAACGCACCCAAAGATAGGCTTCATCAATGCCCTAGGTGTTTCTTAATCTAGTCACAACTAACAATCAAAAATTTTCCACCATATAGAGACGCATAATCTTTATCACAGTATTACTGGGAATGTGAAATCAGTTTCCATGTACACAACATGTGAAGTAGCACCTAGAACCTTGTAAGCACCATACATGCTTAATTCCTGTGTACTCAGCATGTGGAACAGTACCTGACACCTTCTAAGCACTGTACACACTTAATTCCTATGTAGATGGCATATGGAATAATATCTGGTATCTACTAAACATCATTGCACACTTAATGTCTAGGTACACACCATATATCATGGAATATAGACTATATAGCCTGGCACCAATGAAGCATCATCATACAAACTTCAAGTGTACTCAGCATATTGTATAATTCCTTGCTCCTACAGAGCCCCAGACATGTTTAGTCCTGCTCATCTCCTCATTAGCTTGAACAGAGCTACTACACAAGGTGAGATGACTTCAATTCTAGTGTTAGCACTCCACTGATAATGCTCGTTCAGCATTTCCTCGTTCCTCTTGACAAAAATAAGCACAGCTTATTTCCTTCAAGACCCAGGCAAAGACCCAATCCAAGCCCACCTGGGTTGCTGTAGACCAGGGATGGTAAATTGTTCCAGTGGAGAGCCATATGGTAGGTATTTTAGGCTTTGAAGATGTAAGCCCTCTGTCAGAATGACTCAATCCTGCTCCTCCAGCCAGCCACAGTAAGATGTGCCATAGAATATGGATGGTGCTGCACCAACTACTTTACTTATAAAAAAAAAAAAACAATGGCCCAGGCATACTGAGCCCTGACACAGTACATGGTGACATGTCCCTTCTTATAGCCTAGAACTCAGAAGCTGGGGTTCCAGGTGCTTGTTCTGGAGATAGCAGGCCAAACTCCCTGCTGCATAAAGGGCTGATGTCTACCTGTGTAGAGCTCTAGCGACTCACCTCACAGTGCCTACATTCTAGTCATCATAGTCACAGAAACCTGTGGTTTGCTTCTCTTTGAGTTCCTTCCAACATCACCTAGCAATCGGTTTGGAAAGGTCATGAGATCACACACCATACACTGCCATATCCATGTTTCCCACTGCACAACCCAATGCATTGTGCCTTTCTGGACAGTTATTACTGGTGCAGTTCTGGGAGGGTCATAATCTGATGACCAGGCAAAGATCAGCTGTTCTATGGTGGCCTATGACCCAGATCCTGCTGGGATTCATGTACATTTTCTGTTGCCATGTTGCACTGCCCATTAGGCTCAGCTGTGTTGCTCACAGTGGTGGGTGAGTTCTAACTAGAGATAAAGCAACCTCAGAGAGACAAATGCTTTTCTTAATTTATTTTACTTTAGGTAGTTTTCCATCTAGACCACCCATCAGCTCTGTCCTGCCAGCTGATCTTCAAATAACCACACAGAGCCTTAATATTACTTATAAATGCTTGACAAATAGCTTAGGCTTGTTTTTAGCTAGCTCTTATAACTTAAATTGACCCCATTTCTATTAATCTATGTGCTGCCTTGAGGCTCATTTACCTCATGTACATACTCCCCATCCTGCTCGCTCTGTGTCTCCTGGTGTCTCCCCTGACTCTGCCCTTCTTTTTCCCAGTGTCTTCTTAGTCTGGTTCTCCAGCCTAACCTTATCTTGCCTGGCTATAGACCAGTCAGTTTCTTTATTAAAACAATCGGAGTGACATATACTCACACAGTGTAAAGTAATATTCCACATTTTACTTTTGCAGTACTAGGCAAGTGCCTTCCTGCTGAACTGCTTCCCTGGCTTTTTAACTTATCATGAGACTGGTTGCCAGTGTGCTTTTAAACTAACCAATCACTTAACTAAGCCTAACTAAGCCTAAATCCAATGGCTGAAGAGCTGGCAGGGCTACCTTGCACAAAGAAACAACAGCTATGCTGGCATGCACCTCCATTCTGCGTCCTGTCTTCTCTAGCTCCCTGGGCGTGTCTCTCCCAATGATGGGACTCATCCATGCTTAACCACACTTAGCCAACCCATTTCAGGGCCTACCCATAGCAGGTAGGAGTGGCACACAGTGACCAGTCCTGTATGCCCAAGGATACAGTTGTGCAGGTAGCAGAAAACTGGCCACTGTTAGGCCTCTGTTCCAGTAGCCCACTGAGCTCCACAGCAGTTCTGCCCACTTCACAGATGAGGGACCTGAGAGGTTAAGGATCTTGGTCAAGATCACATAGCTGGTCTTTGTCAGAGTTGGGAAGGAAATCTTGTATCTGTTGTCATACCCACCACTGCCTTAGCTGTACCACACACAAGAAGGTAGGTAGAAGTGTGTTATGTTCAAGATCCCCATTCCTAGACAACTACTTGAAAAACAAACATTTCTTAACATGCTGACAATTTTTAGAAAAAAAACTACCCAGGCTGTGTAGGCTTGGCACCAGGGCAGTTCTGTCCTGTGCCCTCTCCCCATTTTGTCCTGCTTGGGTGTACCTAATGGCTTTTCACACAAGAGCCAGCTCCTAGGCCACCAGTAGCCCTCAGCACAGAAATCCTGGACAGGGCCCCAGAAGCCTCAGTGGAATCTTTTCCACCAAGAGCCCTGAAGTCATACTGGTGACCCTCTGTTTAAGGCAGACTGTAAGGCTTTAGACCTCAGCCACACACCCCAACCCCTCCAAGCTGATTCTGTCCTTTTTCTCACCTGCATTTCTTTCTTTTTCTTTCTTTCTTTCTTTCTTTCTTTCTTTCTTTCTTTCTTTCTTTCTTTCTTCCTTTATTTATGTATTTATTTATGTATTTATTTATTTATTTATTTTCTTTATTGCATTTCTCATCTGTATTGCCTCATCAGAGAGGAGCCTGGGTGTTCCGGGCAGAACACTCAGTCACGAGTTGTTTGCCCTCAGGAGATGGATGTGTGCTCATCACTAGGAGCTTCAGTTAAGTACCTAAGTGTGTGTTGTGGTATTGTGCAGACATGGTCTTTTAGAACTGTGTCCTTGATTGGCACTGATAAACACTGAATTCTGCTTGGAGGATATTTTTAGAGTTCATCACACTGACAGTTACTTCTGTGTGCAGGTTTGCTTCAGTATGGATCCCCAAGAACAAGAGAACTTTACAAGAGGTGGTTGTATACACAGGGCTGAGTCTGTGTGCTATGCTAGGTCAGGAAGCCTGCCTTTATAAGTTTATCTAATTAGATGACAAATTGTACATAATTATAGAGGGTGCTTGATACATTCAGGCAAACTTTTATAAAATTTTATAAACATCCTGAGAGACTTTAGAGACCAAAGTCCAGCTAATTTTCTTAGGAAGTTTTTCCTTCCATTTCAGAGACCTAAGCCAAACCACAAGAGATATATTCTCTGACATTGTCTTTAAAAACAAACCCTTAAGAACTGGAAACTGGAAGGGTGTACTTACAAGCGCTCTGGGTTCTTGGTGTGGACAGAGAAATCTTAGCACAGGGAATATACCTCCAAATCCAGGGATGTTGGACACCGGGAAGGACAGCCTCCATTCTCCCACAGTAGTAACAGCAAATGGACAGCTCCTCCGGTCTGTGGCTGCTCAAATGTCTTCCTAATCTGAGAAATGCTCTTGGGTTGTAAAGGCAAAAAAAGTCTGTCTTTTCTTTACCCTCTCTCCTTTGTGACATATAAATAAACAGGAACTGGAGGCTAAGTTCTAAGTTACGCTGCAACTCTGCATTTCCCTCCCGTGTGCCTGAAAATAGCTTGTTTCGGTGGTCTTAAAGGGGGTTACAGTTTTTGAATGGTTTAAAGTTTGAGACCAGTGCTTTAATGTTTACTCATAATTGAAATAGTCAGGTCACTGACATTGCTGTTGTTATGGTAGACAAACTAAAGACAGATCTTTGATGATTGGGAAAGAGGCCTACCTTGTCATCCAGTAGAGGAAGAGTCCCCCATGTATGCACTTATCCTGTTGCTCTGAACCTCCCAGTGACGTCTTCAAACCATGGTGAGGAAGACCTGAATCCATTGTTTTTTTTAATTATCAAACTCAATATTTGATGTCCTGATTTAAATCAGAATTGGCTGTCAATAAAATCAGCCGCTTTCTTGGAATTCCTGCAGAACATTTTGTAGAAGGTGCAGTGGCTCTGTGTTTCAGGTAGATCAAATGAACTACCAAAAATTGCATTGGGGAGCTGGATCTGACACCTTCTTCTAGTCTCTTTGGACACACATACATACTTACACACATAAATAAATAAATAAATAAATAAATAAATAAATAAATAAATAAATAAAATCTTTTTAAGAATGTTGTTTTTCTCAGGAATGACCATATACTTTGGAGCTTTCCTTCCAAGAGTGGTAAGTCAAGATAGTATTTTCTGGGTAAGAAAGGTACTTAGCCTTGTAGATGGTGCTCTGGACAATTTTAGAAGCTGAGTCTCCTGGTGCTTTTCATTCTGGCTGTTTTACTGACCCCTGCCCGTTCTCTTTCCTCCTCCCTCAAGGACTCATATGTAGGAGTATTAGAAGCTCAGCCTCTGGGAAGGTCTTCCTACCTATTTCTTTAGTTTCTCCCCCACTCCCCCCCCCCCCCCCCCCCCCCCGCCTTGGGGCAGGGCTGAGACTTCCTTTTCAGGGTTGCTGCTGTTCCACTCCACATACAGAAACAACAGGCCTGTCTTATAGTTCCATAGCCTGTTTCCACAAACTTCTGAGTAGAATGAAATTCACTTGGTTTAGCTGACAAAAAAGAAATGTACTCTGAAGAATTTCCCTATGCCCCATGACAGTCTGAAGTATGTATGTGTCTCTGGTTGGAAAACTGTCTTTCGTACCCTGACTAGAAATTCAGGCTCAGTGTTGAGCTTGACCTGAGCTGGTCCATGAGTATCATGGGATGGCAACCACTGGGATGTTGGAGAGAGCCAGATCGGGAACTGTTCTTCTTAACCACTGGACTAGAAATAGCACACATCATTGGCTAGAACTGGTCACATGACCAAAGGACCTACAAAAGAGGCTGGGAGGAGTAGTTTACTCATGTATCCAGGTCTAGACTTCTTACTATGGAAAAGAATGAATGGCTATCCCAAGAGCTAATGGTTTCTAGCCTGGGTCTTTTGTTTTTGATTTGCTCATTTTTTTATGATATTGAAGAAGTAAGCAGAATGAGGGTTTTCCTTCTCTAAGTTATAGATGAGGAAACTAAACTGATTAGACCATGTTCTGCTATGTGTGACCTTGACTTATCTGGAGCTCTTCTGACATGTGTTCTGTGGAAACCTATTTGGATAGATTTCTGCCCTTAACCTTTTCCTCGAAACTTATTAAACTATGTTCTCAATGCTGACAACCCCAAACATCCCTATATGTCTGATGTAATGCTTTGCCATTCTGACAGGCAGGGAAAACCTTACTCAGTGGAGCTGAACCTTTATGAATAGTCAGATTCTCATCTCAGCCTAAGAGGTGAAACACACACCTAGACAGCATGACCCCAGAACCCTCAGAGCAAACTTTGGAGACTTTCAGATGGCTCTCATTAGGACACAGAAGCCAAAGTTTCCTCCAGTGTTTGTAGCAGTTGCTTTTTGTTTTCATATTATGGCAAAAGCCTATGCCCTTGGTTAAAAGAGCCCTGCCAGGCCAGCATAATGATCACACAATGGAAATCATACACCTCCTAGACGTCCTTCTGTCGTTGAGCATTACTGTCAAAAGCATTACTTTGGGGCTGGAGTATGTCCTGTGCTTCTTGTGAGCTATGTCATTTGGCTGCTGTGGCTTTTGTTCCATATTTTTCCGCCCCAGAAAGAAGATTGGACATGCTGTGTGGATTAGCAACTCTGGAATGGGGAAGCGTTTGTTCCATGGGCTCCAGAACTGGCCCTTGGATCAGGCCTAGAGAGGGCCTTAATGATGTGTGCTCCTCCTGGAAGCACAGTGTGAGCATTGTCTAAGGCAAAGAGGAAGGCTGGAGTCTGGCAGGCCTGTCTTTAGTAGAGCCTTGCCCACACTGAAAAGATTCCATTCGTCTGCCAGCAGCATCCTGCCCAGGCTTCTGGCACCAGTTCTGTGGCCAGCACTGTCGCCTGGGGCATTTTTGTTTGGATTGGTTTTGTTTTATTTCTAAAGCAGGCTGCATCAGTGTACAAGGTAAAGGTGTTTGTGTGAAGCTTGTCATGACCCCTGTCAACAGAGACAAGGTGGCCATCTTCCAGGGAGTCTGCTGCCTGTAACTGGTGTCAAAACGCAAGAAAGCAAGTGGCCAAGTCTACTTCTCCACTCGTTTTTTAAGACTCCCACAGCAGCCTGTCGACTATCTAGGCTTTCCTGCAGTGCTTAAGACACAAATCGGGGGGTTCAAAAAGTATTGAATAAAGAGAAACAAAATCACCCTCTCAGCTCTGCTTCTATGAAAGCTGTTTCTTACTCTACTTAAAAAAATAATGTTCTATTGGAGAAAAGTAGACTGGAATATGTGAAATGCACTTCTCAGAGTCAGGCGTACTGGAGATCCCTGCTGGAGGTCAGCAATGGGAGAAGACTTGGGGTCTAGACAGGATTTTCATGGAGGAACAGTAGCCAGATGGTGTTGATTTTTCTCTGTGTATTCAGTGTTCTAAGTCACAACACGGCTGCCCAGTTCACATGAGCCTGGAAAGTCCCCCAGATCATGGAAACCGCCACTGTTGCCCAAAGCTGGTCAGCTCATTTGCTGTCCTCAGGGAAGTGAGAGTGGCATGTTGGATCTCTCTCTGTCTCATGTCTGCCGGGGTCTTGGGTGATCTATGTCTAGGGACCTTGAGACTATGGGTGCATTTCATGCCAAGGAATGCTTTGAAAGCTATTGCTCTGACTTCTGCAATGTCTCAGAAACACAAAGAGCTAGATTCAGCATGGCAGCATTTGGAGGAGAGTCCTGGTCTTTGACATTTACACATTCCACAGGCATGTCCTGACACTGAGATGCTCCTTCAACTGTTAGCCAGTTTATTGGGCCACACAGAATCTACACAAGAATAATCAATGATATAAGACAGCCAATGCAAGTCTCTCTTTCATCACAGAATATAATTGGCTTAAAATATAAACCAATTTCTTTCCATATAACCACACATACGATGTTTGCCATTGGAGAGTCCTCAGAATGGATAGCCCAGAATCTGGTGATTTCAGAACCATGAGAAGTCTTTTTAGTGTATCTAGGGAGTTCTTCTTTCCCTCTGCCTTATCTGTTGTGACCCTGAGCCACACATAGAGCCTTCTGATTCTCCACTACTTAGTGTGCTGTAAAGAGGAGGCTTAGAGATCTCCCAAGAGCCAATGCTCTGCTAAGTACATGTGACAGATAAATAACCCACCATGAAAACTGCTGAGAATTATGTTTAAGTACCCTGCTGTTATTTGACATTTTGGTAACTTTCTGAATAATAAAGCTGAACTTCTACTAAGGACATATAAAAAGCTTTCAATAAAAAGGGAAAATAGAATTTAGCTGGTATTTTGGAACTTTTTAGCTTTGTAACTGCTGCTTCCTTCCCTTCAAGCCATTTGGGGAGAAGTCACATTCGTGTGGCTGTCTTTGACTCTGAGACTGAGCAGAGACAGCCATCTCTTCTCTTCAGAAGGCCTTCTACCTCATGCATGAGATCCTATGCCATCTAAAGCAGCTTCGAGGTCACTCACTTTCTGCAACACCCTGCACAGTGCTGCAGGTTCCCTCCAGCAGAAGTATGTACGTGATTGGTTAAATGTGGCCGTGGCAGGCTCTACTGCCTGGAGATGTTGTGATCGGGCTAGTACTACTGGAATTGAGCCTGTGATTGGTTACTTGCCGTGGTGCTCAGGCTCCAGATGGAAGTGAAAACTGTGATTGGTTATTGTCTTAATCACAGCTTTCTTCCATTACAGTCAAGATTGTGTTAAAATAAGGCTTAAGATGCAGAAATATGGAAATGCAAAATCAAATTGTGTTGTTGTTTGTTCCCTTTTATTCTTTTGGGGGGCCCACCATCCAGCTCCCAAATAATCATACACAGCGGCTTATTATTTCTTATGAATGCCCAGCCTTAGCTTGGCTTGTTTCTATCCAGCTTTTCTTAACTTATCTTTTTCTACCATTTGCCTCTGGGCTTTTCCCATTCTCTTACTTCTGTAAATCTTACTTTTACTTTGTGGGTGCTGTGTAGCTGGGTGGCTGGCCCCTGGAGTCCTCCTTCTCTGGCTACTTCTTTCTTTTCATTCCAGATTTCTCCTTCTGTATATTCTCTCAGCCTGCCAGCTCTGCCTGTCCTTTCTCCTGCCTTGCTATTGGCCAGTTCTTTAATAGACCATCAGGTGTTTTAGACAGACACAGTAACACAGCTTCACAGAGTTAAATAAATGCAATATAAACAAAAGTAACCTTAAAATAATATTCTACAACAACAGTGCCCTGAAGCATTGCTTCTTGGATAGACAGAGTCCTTCTCCATGTCACCTTCCTTCAAAGACCAGTCCTGGCACTGTGGAGTCACTGTCCCTGGCATTGAGGGAGATGCTTGCTGTTTGGCCCTGTTCATCCCCCAATACCACTGACACTGTTACTATAGCTTATCAGCTGTAGCCTTCCTGAGGTCCCACATCACTCGGATAGAGAAGGGGAAGGTGAGCTTACTTTGCCTTCAGAAGGACGGGCTGCCACTGTAAATGTCCAGAGAGCCACAGGAGTTGGTCCTTCTGTACAGTTGTACTCATTGATTCAGATTCAGGGGTGCTATATAAAACCCTTGAGGGCTGGAGAGACAGCTCAGTCAGTGGTGAAGAGCACCAACTGCTTCCAGAGTATCTGAATTCGGTCCCCAACACCTTGTAGTGGTTCACAGCTTTCGATAACCCCAATACCAGGGTTTCCAATGCCCTCTTCTGGGCTCTTCTGGCACTGGTCATGCAAGTGGTGCACAGACATACATGCAGGCAAAACACCCATACCCATAAAATAAAAGTACATTAAAAAACAAAAACAAAAACCCCTGAGACATTTTCCCTTAGTCCTGTCCTCTCTTACCATTCTTCTCTATAAACGTCTTCATAAGTTCCTGGGGCATAGCTCATGAGTTAAATTTAGGAAAAAACAGTGTGTTGCACCCAAAATGATGATTGTAACATATCTCTGTAGTTCAATCATTTCTTCTACCTCTCTGAGGGACTCTTCATGAATCTGAGAAACTATCCCAGTCTTTATGTGAGAACCCAGTCCTAGGGTCTGCTATGATCATCCATGTGACTGGCCTGGGGAGTCTTCATGGAACTGGTGTGCTCTACTGGCCTCTTCCTGATGTGGCTGGGGTCCTCACATGGAACTTCTGCTGTGGCACTTACTGTTAAGTATTTTGTTGTCTCCTTGATTGTCATCTTGCTCTAGTGTATTGCAAGTAGGAACACCAGAACTGTCTTAGCCTCGTTCATCCCCACTACCCTCTAGTGCCTGTAGCAAAGCTTGGCAAGATGTGTCCGTAGATGTTTGTTGAATGAATCAATAATAGATAATATGCAAAAGAGGTGGAGGAAAACCATCAGGATTGCAGCACATTTGTTCAAGGTCCAGGTTATAGAGCACAAAGGCTAAGTAAGGGGCAGACAAAGGGGATAGCTATGACCACGCTGGCCAAGAGTGTCCCACTAGAAAAGAAGAATGACAATTTTTGTGGGTGTCCTTTACCATTCAGTGCTGGTTTTAGGGAGAATTCTCTGAGAACTCAGATGTTTCAGAAGCATACTTGATCTGCCTCAAGGTCTCTTCCCACCCATTCCTGGCCACACTGCTCTGGGGACGGTGGCCTAAGACCAGCACATGGGTTCAGTTGGCCACTTGATAAGAGATGGCTTATTGGTGTTTTCAAAAGGTGGTCATTTTACTTTGTATGACAATTAAGCTTATTGATTATTAAGGTCACTTCTCATGGGCAATTTGAACTGACTTTGAATATCTTTCCACATTTCTCATATATACCAGTGGATTACAAGTTGAGGCTCACTGAGGTGGGCAGAGGGTTGACAGGGTAGAGAGTTTCTTTTCTTAGCTCTTCTGTAATGAGGGTAAAACAGATTCCTTTTTAGAGTTTATTCCTAAAATAAAGGTATGAAGTATGCTTAAATGACTTTTAAGTCCTTCAGAGTGTCTTGGTTACCAATTCTATGTAACAAACTGCCCATCCTGAAGGTATATAATAATACTTTCCCTCGTAGACTGTATATTTCTAATTTAGAAGGCTGTGTCTGTCTCACAGTGTCTTGAGCTGCTGCTACTAAGCCAAAAACAGCTGGAGTGACTTGTCCTACAAGGTGGATCATGTGAAGATGCCTTCACTGAGGGCCTAGTAGAGATGTTTCCCATGGAAGAGGTTCTCAGCTAGAGCTATGATCAGAATGGCCATCAAGCACCTTCACAGGTGTGGCATGGACTTGTTTACAAGATGGCAGCTCCAAAGTCAAACATTAAATTACACAGTAGCCCAGCAGGCCAGAAGCTGGGATGCAGAGGACCACTTTGGTGGAAGCCATGTGTCCTTCTCTTTTGTAGCCTTGGGAATCTCACAGATTAACCTTTTATCCACGTCAGCTGGTTAAAGCATTCACTAACCGACCCAGACTCCAAGAGGTGAGGCTGAGAGGCTCCTCTGACTGGGACGGCACCAGGGACACCTTCGTTTGTCAGTTTCGTTTGGTTTTACAGTGGTGTGGACTGAATCCAGGAAATGTAGGTGGAAACTGATGCAGACCGAGGCCAGGGCTTCCTACCACTCACCAGAAGGGATTCGGGGGGATATTTCACTTGGGTAATTCTTCATTCTTACAAGAGTTATCAGCTCTGAACATAAAGGAACAGAGTTCAGGGAAGGAATCTTTCCTTACAGGTTTAAAGGAAGGGGAGGTTCTGTGCTGCTTGGCTGGTGAGTAGTCCACACAGCATGCTATTTTCAGACTGGTGCTCAGGCAGCAGGGGGAGGAGAGGCGTTTGAATTTTAGGAAAAAAGGTGTGGCTTTGAAGATGTGGGGAAATGGGGATCAGCGGCCCATTTAGTTAATGCGTACTCACCAGCAGGCCCCTATAGCTCAGAGTCCGCCACCCTGGGGCCTCTACACAGATTCGCTGTTAGAAAGGCGCACCAGATGGGCGTGACCCAAGCGGCCTCCGCTCTGGGTCCTAAGCACCCACTGCACCTAAATTCTCACCAAGTTAGGGGGCAGATGGTCCTAGGAGTGGGTCAGCGCTTGCAGGTAACTGAGGAGATGGACGCACACTGAGGGTGTGCAGAGTGTCTGCAGCAACAGAGGGAAAGTCACGTGCTCCCACTTCCATCGCACCTTGATTGACTTGTTGATTTTAGGTAGCTGAGAACAGTTTTGCTCCGATTAACCTAGACCCTCTGGTCCCTGTCTTTCCATAATGTTCCTCATGCAGAGTGCTGCTCACCTCCCTGATGTGCTTTGCAGGGTGTGAGCTCCACGTCTTCAACCCAAATTCTCTTTGGCTTCAGACTGGAATTTGTCTGTGGACTTTTAATTACACACTGGAAGGGCGGGCACCCAAACCATGCACAAATTCCACACACATTCCCAAGGTGGGCTATTTTTAAAATGCTGTCCATCTTCTTTTGTTTTTTCCTCTGTGAACCTGGCTGTGGATTTTTGTGAAGTACATTGTGTCAAGAGAAGGGTAGTGAGAAACACACTTCTTTTCTTGGGAAGCCTCGCTGAAACCAGTAGCTGGGCATGCTCTCTGGCTCTGCTCTGGCATGCCAGGTTATAAAACAAGAGACAATTCTGCTGCTGCTCTGAAATCTGAACTTTCCTGTTTATGAGGTTATGGGACCCATGCTGTCTCTGAAAACACAGTGTATTTCCCTTTTCTGCATTTCAAATTAGATTATAGCCCTGAATGGTATTTAGTAATTTGGCCCTATTTAAATGTTTAACTCAAACCCAGGCATGTGTTTTATTTAACATGCTGGATTTTGTCCAAGCCCTTATATATACATGGCATTGAACTTTTCAAGGTATTGGATTTCATTGATTTTTTTTTTCAGGAGATTCACAGAATGATGGAGATGGTTTTGGTGGCCTTTAATTGTCACTTGCTTTAACAGAGCTGTGGGGTTCTGGGCCCCTCCACATGTCTTCCCTGGTACAAACATTTCATGTAGCTTCTACCCAGCAGTCTCTATTACATCTTATAAAGGAGTCTAGCTGAGCACTGAGCATGAACTGCCCAGGTCACAGGGGCCCTGCTCTGTTTTGACTCCTCCTCTGGGATGCTTTTAAATACCAGCCCCATGGGAGTGTCACAGACTGATCTGACTTCCTCCTGCATCTCCAGGTCCACAGGCATCAGTCACCAGAACCGGGTGACCAACCAGTTGAAAAGGAACTTGAGTGAGCCCCTAACAGACATGACCCACAAGTCACAAAACTTACCTACCTTTGCTTCTATACTTCCCAGCAGGCTCCATTTTCAAAATCAAGGCTGCTTGATTATTTTCTGCACAGACTGGCACACTGCAGAACTGTTTCCACCTTTTCTTCCTGGAGTTGAAGATCGGGGTCTGGGTATGGCAGTCTTACTTCCCCCACCAACGATGTCTGTCCTTTTCATTATGGGTTAGGAAAATTCCTGAGGTTTGAAATCAGGTTGGCCAAGTTCAAATTCTGGCCATCTCACTTCCTCCTTGGCCAAGTTCCCAAAACCCTTCATCTTTTGTAGAATGAGGTTAATAACATCTGAGCCTTGGGATTATTTTGAAAATCAATAATGTATACACAATGGGCGTTTTCAGTCATTAGAGTACCTTCCTGGTTCTTCCTGGGTATCAGTGTTGTTGACTCTGGTCCTCTTAGCAAAGCCTTGGCCACCCTCATCAGCTCAGCTGTGCTTGCAAGAATCCATCACCAAGGAGCCTGTGTATTCTGTTGACATTCCCTCAGAAAAGGAAGGACCCCCACCTGAGATTCTAGCCACTCCTTCCAGCCATTTATTGGCAATTGCACAGTAATAGCACAAAGCCAGGGCTGGGAGTAAGGCTTAGGGACTTGGTCTCTGGAAGCAATGGAATACATAGGCTGAGGGAAGGTAATTGAAAAGGGTTCCCTCTGTGAAGCTATGGGAAGCCATGATCCATGCTAAGTGAGGAGTTCCCAGTGCAGGCTGCTTTGAGTCACCCCAACTCCTGTCATGTGACCCCTCACCTATGCTCTGTAAAGTGAGCCCAGTAAGTTCATTGGTTCCCCAGGGTGAGCGCTGGCAGAATCACACTTTGGTTTGTCATTGAAACCCTATGAGGAAAGGGTAGATATTGACTGTTCATTCCCCACCCCTACCCCACCCCCACCCTGTACCCTAAGTGGGTGGGGGGGATTCTCACAGTAGCCTGGCAGTATTTTGACTTACCTGCAATAAGTTTGAGGTGGAGAGAAGTGCCCAAGCCAAGCAAACTTCCTGGTTTTCACTTCCTTTTCTCCCATGGATGGAATTCTCATCCTGTGACACAAGCCAGAGTGGGTACAAATGGCGTGGAAGGCTCTCCCTTACCTCTCCTCACATTCAGATGCATTAGCTCCTCAAAGTATGGCAGGATGCGTGGCGGTCCTGTTCGACAGTATTGAACGTAAGAGCCACAGCTGTTCCAATCCATGCACTTGACTTCAAAGTCAAGGCTGCTTGATTATTTTCTGCACAGACTGGTACATTGCAGAACTGTTTCCACCTTTTCTTCCTGGAGTTGAAGATGTGGCCATGTTGGTGGGAGGCTGAGATGCTGTGTGAGTTGTGCAAAGGTTGATTTGGTCCAGTGGTGCTTGGTAGGGAGGAGCAGAGCTTCAGCTGCCTTCTGAGTCATTCCTCACCTAGATGGCTTGTTAAATGATATATCGCATTTCAGAGCCAGAATCTGAGATCCAAGGCATCTGGAGATGTGTTTTTTCTGAGAAGTTCCCTGCGTGGTGAGGGGCTTCATCAGTTCTGGGCAGTATTTGTTCACTGCAGTACTAGAGATGGAACCCAGAGCCTTGAGCATGCTGGACAATTGCTCTGCTACTGCGCCACATCCACAGACTCAGGGACCACCACTAGAGAGCTGCCCCCTTATGGAGTGAGGGGCAGGTACTGACAGATTCTCTAGTTACTTGTAACTTTGCCAAGGTGCTGTCTAGTTCTCCAAACATTTCAATACCCCAAACACGGGGCTTATACAGTCAGCAGATGAGAAAATACTTTGAAAGAACATCAAGTCAATCTCTTTTGTTGTCAGAGTCTCCTACTTTTATGGGGTTGGCACTGGATTTGGAAGCTTGTCCAAAAGCTGGGTGCCCCAGCTCTGTGTGAGTACAAAGTTCAGTCTGTTTCTGCACTCAGCACTTTGCAGCCTCTGTGCAGATGTTGGGAAGGTGAGTGGACATGAGTCAAAGGACTCCATCTGGAACTTGTTTTCTGCAATCAAAAGCACCCCGAGAATCACTGGCAGGGCTGGAGGCAGCAGGACATTGCAGTGTAACTTGGCATGTCTTCTCTGTCGGTAACCTGGAAAGGGAATCCTGCAACACTGGTCTGAACAGGCCACTCCCTCTGTCAGGTCTAAGCAGCCTCGGGTGAGGGGCAGGTACTGTGTGTATGGAAGGTTCTAGAAACACAGCATTTTCTCCCTATCACAATATCTTCCAGACATTTCCTCTTCTCTGTACCTGACTCCAGCTTGCTTGCAGTCCTGGTCTTGCCTGGCCCTCATCCCATTTCATTTGCCCCTTTGCAGGTCCCTTTGCCTTGTAGACACTCCTGTCTGATGACTTTTAGTGCAGCTAGGAGGTGTTTTTGTTGTTTGTTTGTTTTTAAAAAAAAAACTTGTGTGCCGGTGTCTGTTTTAGGTTCTGCATCTGTATCAGCTCATTTAACCTCTGTAACTACAAAGAGAGAGAGAGAATAGTACTGATTTGATAACTATTTTAAATTTTATCTGAAAGTAAAATTTAAACAAGGTGTAGAGATTGTATGACTTGTCAGAGATGCTGCAACAACCTACAGAGGTAGGACTTGAACTCCAGCTGTCTAGACACAAGACCCAAGCCCACGGCCACTGTATGGTCTCCCCGGTGCGCTCTGCAAGCTTCCCCTTCCTTCCAGGAGCTGCAGGGACTTTAAGGTGGAGCACACAGCAGCTCACGGAGTCCTCTCCACATTTCTGCTTTCAGTGGCTGCTCATCAGATCTTCACATTGGCAAGCAGCTGGACAGAGGCTGAGACCCCACAGGACTTCCTTCACAAACAGCTCTGCAGCTTGCCTTGACTTGGCCTCTGACTCCTTTTGGTCATTAGAAGAACATCTTTTTCACAATACAGTTTGAGGAGCCGCTGTGTCAACACTCATTCTCAAGTTATTTTCTCATGAAGCTTTTCATGCTTATTTCTCAAGCAGGAACCTGCCTTTCACCTCAACAGCATAGCTCAGTTTGGACGCCATGTGTCACACTGCATAGCCACGTGTGATCAGTGACTCCTGTATTAGAAGGCAGATGAGCACTGGGAGATGTCCGGTGTGCATGAGGAAGCAAGGCATTTTCGGTTCAGTCTTGGGGATTTTTGTTTGTTATTGTTTTTCTTTTTGAGGAAAGGTCTTATTACACAGTCCAGGCTAGCCTAGAATCATGATCCTCCTGCTCTGGCCTGCAAAGTACAGGTGGATAGTTTTTTGTTTGTTTTTTAAGAAACTGTTTTTGGAGGGAAATTTGCTCAGTGGTGGAAAAACTAGGTGAGGGGTGTGTGTGTGTGTGTGTGTGTGTGTGTGTGTGTGTATGTGTGTGTGTGTGTATGTGTGTACCTGTGCATTTCTCATCCATTTATGCAGTTGGATTCCTTTTTATTTAAGAAGGAAGAAAATTGACACATACTTTCACCGAAGGCATCAGGGCATGGGAAGAACAGGCTTCTGGGAAAATCATGTGGGGATGGGCTGGCTTATTTTCCATTGAGTGACATCAGCCGATTGGCTCCTCCACCCCAATCCCTTCTCTGGAGCAGAAGAGTATCCTAGTTACGGTTACTGTTGTGATGAAACACCGTGACCTAAACAACCTGAGGGAGGAGAGGGATTTTCTGGCTTATATTTACAAACCATAGTCCATCACTGAAGAAGGTCAGGACAGGAACCTGGAGGCAGAGCTGATGCAGAGGCCATGGAGGGCTGCTGCTTGCTGGGGTGCACTTTATGGCTTGATCACCCTGCTTTCTTATCAAAACCACCAGCCCATGGATGGCACCACCCACAGTGGGCCGGCCGGTCCCCCATCAATCACTAATTAAGAAAATGCTCTATAGACTGGGCCATAGCTCCATCTTACAGATGCATTTTCTCAATTGAAGTTCCCTCTTCTCAGATGACTCTAGGCTGTGTCAAGTCGACATTAAAAACTAGCCAGCCCAAGTATGACACATCTTCTAATATTTCTTTTCATCTCTGTTGTATGACATTTTGGAGGAGACATGAGCAAATGTCTCCTCACTCCATGTAGGAAACTGATGACAGACCATATTAACAACACCACCAAACTCCAACCCGGTGAACCAGTTAGGTTGTTGGGGTTACTTCCACCAGCACAAATGGCTCAAAGGCAGCTAAGTCACTGGAAACCAACGTGGTGTGGGTGGCAGCTCACAAACCCTGGAGCCCTGGCACATGCCACATGACTTGAATGCATCCTAACAGGTCAGGGAGTCTCTTCCGGATAGCTTGGCTGGTCTCTGCCATCCTCAGCGCTCATATCACCTTAGGGAGGGACTTTGTGAATCAGCTCCAAGGGACTTGCTGAGAAGTTTCAGTTGTTTACTTCCTCAGTCTTAGCAAGCCTCCCTTCAGAACCTTCAGATGTCTCATCCTAGCAGAACGTGTTGTGTAAGGGTCGTGCTCACAAGAGGCCCCAAGGCAGTGCCACAGAGCTACAGGTTTAGAGAACATAAATCAGGCATTGACTTTCTAGACCTCTAGGTAGCAAGGTAAACAAGGACCCAAGACCTGGAGATAAGCAAAGCCAAGACTGGGAAGCAAACTCTGTCTTTGGAAGTGAGCAGTGCCCTCTCTCCCTCTCTGCATTAGTTAATGGTTAATCTAGAGACTGTGCCTCTCGCTGATAGAGCACAGTTTAAAATATTTTATCATTAATGTGACAGGGAGTTGGATAAAGAAAATGAAGCGTGATTATAAAATGCTAATTATCATTCTCAAGTGCATATTGGGCACTTGCGAATATTTGCGGCGTAATTTGCTTTATTTATTATTTCAGTTTGGTTATAAATGTTAATTCAATTGCAGATGGTATGTTGGCAATTTACAGAGCTATAAAATTATTTGGAAATCCTAATATTTTCTACCAAAATGTTCTGTTGGTGATGGATGAGCTAAATTAAAAAGCGCCTGCTCCTTAGAGTTAAATACATTAATTGGCAAGTAGGCTGTGGGGATTTGCAGAAGGAAGCTGGCTATGTTCATGCCTTCAGGAAAAGAGGATGAGGTCTCTAATTCAGAGTGGAAGTTTTGTGGATGAGAGGGGCAGGGGAGGACAAGGTCTCTTTCCCACCATAATAGCAATAGTGTGCCCAGGCTGAGGGTTTTCTTTACTCCTGATTGAGAGCCCTGAGGACATAAACCAGGGTCAGGTTTCCCTGTATCCCACCAAGAGACTCAGAGAGAAGGCTGATGATAGTGCATGTGCAGCCTGTGTGTCTGTGTGTAGATGTGCTCAGGGGGGGCAGGCCTTTTACCATCTCCATTGATGACGTAATGTACAGCTTTACACTAGGTTGTCAGATAAGCTGACACAGAATGGATTTACCTTCCACCACATCTCATACAGTCAAGAGATAAGATTACTTTTTTTTTTTAACATTTTAAATGCTTAAAAAATTATTAAGGTATATTATGCACGAAACAGTAATTTTCAATTCACACTTGAGTATAAACAAGGGTTTCCCAGGCTGGAGAGATGGCTTAGTGATTAAGAGTGAGTAATGTTGTTCTGGGCATGACAGTTTGCTGCCTAGCACCATGTCGGGCGGCTCACCTACAACTGTAGCTCTCAGGTATATGACGCTCTCTGGTCTCCATGGGTACTGACACACACATGACATAGACACACTACACACACACACACACAGAAACATACACACACACACACACACACACACACACACACACACACACACACACACACCACCTTTTAACAGGGGATTCCTGGCACCCAGGCATGCCTGTCCATCTGTATGTGCTGTATGTGGCTGCTCTCTCATCACAGTGGATATTTAAGAAGGAGGTTATAATTAAAAAGAAGAGCCTGGGGGCTGGAGAGATGGCTCAGAGGTTAAGAGCACCGACTGTTCTTCCAGAGGTCCTGAGTTCAATTCCCAGCAACCACATGGTGGCTTACAACCATCTGTAATGAGATCTGGCACCCTCTTCTGTATACATAATAGTAAATAAATAAATCTTTTTTAAAAAAAGAGTCTGAACAACCTGAATTAGACCCCCCATCATGGGGCAGTGAACAGAGACGGTGGCCGGGGTGGATTTTGTTTTTCACCTCAATTCTATCCTTTATGGGACTTAAGAATTTGGGGTCAGGAGTGTTTTCTAGCAAACTCCTTGTGTTTGAAAGCTGGGCAGATGGTAAATGTGAGCCCCAGATTCTTCCTTTTGTTTTGTTAATAACTGAGGGAGGTTATATGATATTACTAATGTAAAGAATTCTGTGCCCCCCACATTATATACACTCAAAACATCCTCTTTGCCCTCAAAGTAAAAATAAAAGTAAAACTTGTTTTCTTTTATTGTCAAATTAAAAGCATAAACTAACCCATGCCCTTGGAGTGTTCTGCTTGCATTCACAATTAGGAGTCCTGCATGTAACAGCCATGTCAGCAGCATGGTTACCTTGGGTAACTCATTTGGGGAAATGTCATTCCTTACTAAGAAATACTGTGCTTAATTAATTCTTGCTCCTAGGAGGTCAACCTGGGGCACTTGTTATGGCCTTAATTGGCAGCATAAATCCTGAGACCCAGGAGGAAAGCAGGGTGAGCAGTTAGCAGGCTCTGGCCTTTTGAGGAGCGTGCAGTGTGCTGGCCCATCACAGACAGTGACGGCTTCTGGTTTGATGGCTTTGGTATGGCCACACTGATGTTAGGATTAAAGGCCAATGTGCAAGGAGAAGAGACGCAGCAGCAGGTACTGGTGTTCTATGTTAAATAATGTGAGACAGCCTGCTACCTTCTGGCTGGGAAAAATGTGTTTCTGTGAACTCCAGGTCCTACATAGTAAATTATATTCATTATGTGACCCATCTGGAGTCCCTGCTGCTAGCCCCCAAAAAATCATCTTACAGATATTAACAAAAGGAAGCAAAATGTAATTTTTTTAATTGTAGACTTTTCACTTCCATTTAGTTTTTCCCTTTTATTGAGGAAAGCAGACTGGAAGGAAAGCAGAGCCTCCTCACTTGCACTTCCCCTTCAGGACCCAAGCAGAGAAACCCTGGCTGTGGCTCCTCACACATGTGTTGAGGAAATGAGAGGCTGTCCTGGGTGGAGGGCAATGGCTGGAGAGGTCATGAGCTCAGTCTGAAGCTCACACTAGCTGGGGAGGGGGCTTCAGAGGGGAGAGGATGCACTGGTTGGCCCTGGCTTTCTCTGAAGTGGGCTGCCACAAATCACATTTGACAGAGTGGAAATGAAACTCATAAATATCACATAAGATGTAGCTTATTTTTGTGTCCTCTTATCAATGTCGGTTGGCTGGGTTTTGACTCAATACAAAAAGTCTCCAGTATTTGGGACATTTGGTGCTCTCTGCAGGTTTTCAAGGCTTCTGGACAGCCCCACAGAATGTATAGAAATGAGGTTCCCATTCAGACAGAGATCTCAAACACTGGTGCTAGGAGATAGTTTGAGGGGTTCAGAATGGAATGGGGAGAGTAGCTGAGCATGTTGTACAGGGCTTTGATGGCAGAGAGTGATGTCGCCCACAGCTCTATGGAGCCCATTGAGGGCTTTCATTCCTCAGCTGCTGATCTGGGACAAACATTCTAGGTAATAAATGGCATGCAGACCAGGCACCATCCATACACGCCTGCCATTCATGATAGACTCACCTGTGCAAACGACTGAAGTTCTGAAGACTTACTTCAAGTTCAGTAACAGTGAAGTGCTTTGGGACCACCCACAGACATATCCAGGGCACTTGTGCCTCTCATAGAGACAGTCTTAGATGTTCACAGAGAAGGCTCTAGACTAAATCCTGAGTTTCCAGCTGTTGATCCTGTATTTTGTGATTAGCCCTATTCTATCAGGTTCCTGGTATAGATTACGAATTGTATTATGTGTTTATGTGTTATTTTATATGTGTATGTGTGTGTATGACTATATTATAAATGTGTACATGTGTGTATATGTATATATATTTGAATATATTTAACTGCTCTAAATGTTTTCTTTCCACTTGGTCAGCCATACCCACCGATGACTCATCCCTGATTATTGCTCTATAACACAACTGAGGTCTTTTTTGGCGGTGGGGAGCCTCTGGGTGAGGCCCTTCTCATTCACATACTGTGGCTTTTTGGTGCCTAGATATGATGGAAAGTATTATGTCATTCATTGCTCTAGCAGGGTCTGGAACTCATAGCACGTCTCCTGCCCCAGACTCCTGAGTTACAGATCACAGCTGGAAGCCATTGTACCGGGCTTGTGTCTCCTTTAAGGAGGCAGGCAACCCTGCTCTCACCCACCAAGATGCGGTGACAGGCACATGGCAAGCATAAATAGCAGCTCTGGGCTTCTTCCTAATGGGTGTTGGAGTTACTTCCCCTAAATGGCTTACCTCAGCTCTTCCTGCCTCGGCCTCCTCCATTTCTACTTTCCAGAAAACAAGATACCAACACAATTAAAAGTAAAAAGCCGTCTGCTCCCCTTGCTGGTTGTAAATGCATACAAAATACACATAGATACAATAGGTTGTAAATAATTTACGTCTACACTTTTTTTTAGTCTGTAAATGAGAACACCTAAGGTGGGGTGACCAGCAGGACACTCTTCCCTTCCCCCATTAAGATAACAAGATGGGCGGAGAGAACTCACATTGGGGTGTTTTGGAGCCCTGTGCAAATAAAAATTAAAAATTAAAGGAAATGCTTTGAGTAAGCAAGCTCATAAAAGCCATTTGGAAATTTAAAATTGCAAATTAGTTGAAGTCTCCTTCAGAGGGATTTCTGCATGTGGGTTCCTTTTTCATGGAAAGGTAGAAGCCTGCCTTTTGTGTGATCACCTGACACTGTCATGGGATCCGCGATGCTAGCTGGGTGTCCTGTTCAGTCCTCTTACTTGCCTTTGGAAGCCGTCTCTGGTCTTTACCACATTAGCCTCAGGGGATAATGAAAACAAACAGGAACTGGGGGTGAGATGCACAGGCTCCCAGTACAGACTAAGCAAAACAACTCAGAGTGCCTGCTTTCCTGCCTTGAGGAAGAGCTTATCCAGGCTGCAGGGATCCATCCAGCTGCAAAAACTCCCACTGGCAGCAGGAGAATTACCCCTTCCAAGTCTCTCAAGTCTGGAAACAGTGCTGCCTGGATAAGCTGTGTTCAGAGGCTGCTCAACCCTCTGCTGGTTCACGCAGTTCAATTATGATTTATGGAGCCTCGCTCATCTTTCTACACCTGCCTGTGAACATCTCCTAATTACTCATTGGAGAAAACTGGATAGAAATATCCCTGCTGAGAATGTGTGTTCCAAGGAAGAAGGCCAACCACATCCAAAGAAATGTTCTGTCTTATTTGATCTAAGGAAAATAATCTCCAAACTCCATGGTAGGCATATGATTCAGATGACCTATTGTGTTTGGACCCAGGGTTCAAAAGAAGCACACCCTTCCATGTTATCTCCTTTGCCCCTCTGGAGACCATCAGGATTGTGAAGATGGTTCCCTGGACCCATTATCTCTTAAAAGCAAAAGTAGGGTGAAACATCCAAAACTCCTGATGAGCCTGCCTACCCAGAAGCAGGTACACGGCATCTTTAGAGCAGCAGGCTTTAACACCAGGAACTGCCTCCCTTAATAAGCCTGTCCTGCCTGGACCACCCAAAGCTTTGTGCAGCCCGACTGTGGAGGAAGTGCAGTTATGATGCAGGAGGTGGATCAATGTGCAGCTTTTCACAGAAGATAGATTGTTCCTTCTGTCTAAAGGCAGCGATTTTTGAAAATGAAGCTGAGAGTTTAAAAATAAGGACTCTGTCAGGAAAAATAAAATAGCTCCCCCTACATCCATTAGGTGGCCTTTAATTGCAAGCTGGAGAGTGGCCTGACTCACTGGCAGGTGCCTCTTTCATGACCAGGGCTGTTTTGCCCCGGCCTCTGCTGTGGTGAGAGGCAACTACTCTGTATCAGCAAGCATTGGATAGAATGGGAAGCAGAGAAGCACACTTAAGAATTAATGCTGTGTATTCTGCTAAATTTTCTCTTGCTAGAGCAGGACCCATGAATGCAAAATTGAGGGTCCTGGAAACAGCAAGAGCTCCAAGAGTGCACTTTGCTGTTGCAGGTGCCCAGGTGGAGACGCTAACGTGCTAATTGCAGGCAAGTTCATGGTGTTTAAAAGAACCTTACCTTTGCATTGGGGACCTATTTGATCTCAAATCTTGGCTGCGTGCTGACATAATGTAGCTGCTTTAATGTTAAAGATGAAGAAAGGGGAGCCTGTGGGTGGAATTCCAGCCCATCTCTTTGCTAATTTGATGAGAGAGAGAGGGAGTTGGAATAAATCACTAAATTAGCATTTCTGACTGAATTTATGATATTGTAGCTTTGCTGCTGAAAATATCACTTCCTTTTCCTTTCCCTTATACTAAGAATGTTCTGGGGAAGTGGGAGAGGGGACCAGTTGAGAACAAGGTATAATGAATGACATTTCTACATGAAGCTGCCATAATGAGACTCGGATTTCTGTGCTAACCTAAAAAAATTAATTTAAAAACATGGAAGAAGAAAAGAATTTTGGTGGCTGTTCACTCATTGGGTTCATGTTCTATGTCGGTCTCACCATTACTATGCTAGTGTTAGAGATGCTGCCTGCAAAGGGAACTGTCTTGGGGAAAGTTAGACACAAGGCAGTGTTCTGTTGAGAATGTTCCCATAGTCTGAGTCGATGGCTGGGAGCAAGATCATGGTTTCCCGGGTCTGCCCCTCCTCTCTGGCGCATGAGCATGGGTGATGAACAGAGCGAGGAGAAGAAGGACTTTGCACTGTAGAGTTTCACAGATCACAAAGATGAAGTGTACAGAGAATTCCCTGGGTGTGCCCGGCCTACACAAGTGTCATTGACAGGGCTGGCAATGCTGCACCCTCTCACTGTGTTTGGGACTATGACGTGGGATGATGCCTTTTTATGTCAGACTTGCATGACACTTGGCGTCAACATGGCTTTTCCATTCAAGGGTAGATTCCATTTTGGAAGCTGGGTCTCAGGCAGTATTTTCTAAGTAAATGTGGTGCAATTCTGTTCCACCATAGAGTGGACTTTGCTGGTGGCAGGCAGAGGAATCTCTCCCTGTTTTTTTCTAACTCCTGAGCTTTAGAAGACATACATGTCAATGCCTAAGTTGCCTCTCTTTTCTGGTCCTCATGTGCATCAGACTTCTTCCGTTTTCACTTCAGCTTTAGGATGGAATTGTGTATAAAGCCAGGGAGAAAAATTACACCAGGAAGACTCCAGACTGGCCTTGAACATCCAATCCACCTGAGAGAGGAGGGGGAAAGCCCATCAAATTGTGGCTAGTCATTTTTTTCTCTACTAATTTATGTCTTTAATGTCCTAAAACATTGTAAGTCCATCATAATTATTGGTGTCTGTGAAAGGGCTTTGAACTATGTGCTGTGTGGGGTTGCCATGGCAATGTTCAGTGTCATCCACAGTGTTATGATAGAGCTGAACCCTGCCTGTGTTGATGGTGAGCACTACATACCAGACTTAGTGATTTTAAAACGCATGCTCTTTGCAAAGAGTTTCAGAGTGTATTAGAGTGCATTTGGACTCCTGTTCCTTCCACTAACATTCTTGCCCCTCCTTCACAGTCCAGACTGGAATCTTTAGTTTAGGTGCAGATGAGCTTTATGATGGATGCTGGGGGTAGGCACTCATTCCTGGGGGAGGAGTAGGGGAAGGCACTCGCTCCTGGTTTTAGCTAAGGAGCTGTACTTTTTTTTTTTTTTCAGTAAAGAAACTGAGAATTTAAATGTTTCCAATTCATTGGCTTCTTGCCCTGCTCTTTTTAATGTAACCCTGATAATAAATTGGTAACTATGGGATACACTGTGGAAGAGCACTAGAGAACTGACCTGCGTGATCTAGAAAACAGATGTCTTTGGTTGGTTAAAAGTAAATTCTCAAGTCCATAATTTAAGAGTGCTCTGTGAACCCAGTGAATTCTTTCATTTCAGAAGGTGTTTTTCCCTCTGCTTTAGATTATCTTCATCTTCAAACTCTCAAGAAGCAATGACTGTCTTCTCAGGTGTCATCTTTAGAACATGTACCCTGTTGCCCTAGAGTTCTTGGGATAGTCCATTTGCTGCCCTATCCTGTGTCCTTGACTTTCTTTTGACATTGTTCTGAGTTTGGGTGGCTCCCAAACATAGTCAGGGACATCCAGAGGTCACCAGTAAGCTTCTGAGCCCTCCAGGAGTTTTCTCTCATTACCCTAGTCTTGGGAAGAAAATTTTATGCAACTATGGAAAAGTTTAGTGTGGCTGCTCCTCCCCATGCCTTGACATCCCAGAGTCCCCGAGGCAGGAAATAAAGCCCATAGCAAACCTTTATCAAAGAACCTCTGCAAGCATGGCTCTCTGGCTCTTGCTGAGGTAGTGGAATTTCTCAGAGGTATCTCAAGGGAATCCAGGGGAGTCAGTGTGACTGTGGAGACTACTTAATTCTGTCTGATCCATAGTCCTTTAACTACCAGAAGGTCAAGCAGAGGAGACCATGAGCACAGGAGAGAGAAAGCCCAGAACATCCTGGAAAAGCTTGTCTCTCTGAAGACATTCTGTAGCATGAGCCTGTGCAAACCCTGTGAGACTGCATGTTCACAACTAACCCCACCTTTAAAAAATGGCCATTTTAATTAGCAGACTGAGCCTTTGGGCTAGTCATAAACTTAGAGGATTGCCACCTGTCCACTAGAACAGGATCATGATAATTAAACTTTCATGAGGCTTCATCATCTATAACCATTATTTTACCTAATGTCATACTTTGGGGGAAATGCATTTTTTGTTAAAATTTATCAAATTTAAAATATTTGATCCAATTGGGGCATCTCTCTTGACCATAGGGTTTTTAAATTTTTATTAGTTACCCAGCAGCCTTTCTTCACTGGATCCTGTTGCTCCATAGTAAATTTCATGGTGAGCCTAGGCATTTGCTCTGTGCCCTTCTTGGGATGCTCAGACTCTGAAGTGTTCAGGCTCTTGGCCAAGAGCAGAGGCCACCCCCTCACAGCCAGTCACAGGGAGTTTTAATTCACTGGGGGTTAAAGGAACTGAGAGTAATGGCTCCTGGGCCTAGGGGAAGTTGGATCTCTCAGGGGCCCTCACCTGACGGGGTCCAGGAAAAGGCTGAAATCTGGTCTTCCAGAAATATTAGTCAACATATAGAAATAGTGCTCTGCCTGAGTTGGCCAGCGCAGCCTCCCTTAAAACGCCTGCTTCGGATGCCTCTCAAAGTCCAGTTTTTCTCTGTGTTAAGTGTGCCATAGCTAAAGAGTACTGGAAGGGGACAAGTAGAGCTGACACACTCAGTTGTTGGTGAGCATGTGTGAGCCATCACCCTGGTGGTGTCCCAGCTGCACTTCTAGAAAGCATATCTGCTGTCCACAGAGCCCTTCCCCTCACCTTATATTGCTGTTCTTTCATGTATACTAAATTCCCAGCCTGGGACCAAGTCCTAGTAGGGAGTTAATTGCTTATTTAAAAACAAACAAGCAAGCAAACATGCCCCTCCCTCTGGGACAACTGGACTTCCTTCTGTGGAACAGGGATCAGATTTTGTATTGTTCTGTCTTGTGACCACAGGCAGTCCCAACACTGGCTGGCTGGCTTGGAGTCTTCTTGGCCTTAGGTCTGTGCCCACCTCCTCAGAAGGAAACTCACGTTTTCCACTCTCTCCCTCCTCCTCCTCCTCCTCCTCACCTGTTGTCTTTTCAGCTGGGTGGACAGGTCTTCCATTGTCTGTCTGCCTCACACTTGCTATTAATAACTTCTCTGATGCTGTTGTGAGTGAGCGTCTACCCCCCTGAGCATCTTTTCTGTTTGTTTAAGGCAACATGTTTCCTGGTCTTGAAACCTTGCTTCCCAGGGTGGCCAGGGGATTATTCCACAGTCCCCTCCTGCTGGCAGCAGGGCTGGGACTAGGAACCATTGCCTACAGCCTGTGACCTGGGCTGTCATCCAACTACTCTTGGATTAAGAAGAACTTGGAATCTTTTCCTTTTAATGATGGAACAAAACATATAAGTTTCCTGGCTCTTCCCTTTTCCTATGGACTTCACATGGTATAGAAATTAATTGGGCCACAGCTCAGCTCACACATACAGGATTGTTCTACTTCATTTTCTGTCGCTGTAGTAAAATGTCAGGACAAAAAGGAACTTAGGGGATAAAGGTTTATTTCAGCTGACAGTTTCAAGTTACAGTTCATCATTTCAGGAAAGTCAAGACAGCAGGAACATAAAACAGCCCATAGTCAAGAATGGAGAAATGACTACATGTATGTTTAGTGCTTAGCACATTCTGTATGCCTAGGTCAGGAACCCTTGGCTAGGGAATGGTATTACCCACAATGGCCTGAGTCTTTCCACATCTGTTAACAATCAAGACAACCCCCTACAGACATGCCTGGTCTAGACAACCCCTCACTGAGACCTGTTCCCAGAAGATTGTAGAGTGGATCAAGTTAACAATTAAAACTAACCACCACAGTGTCCCACACTGCTGTGTGTGTGACATTCTCCTGACCCAGTACATTTTGTGACTGAAAAACGATGCCAATCTGCCTTTCTGAAAAATAAAGGTTTTTCTTGGTGCCTATTCTTAAAGCATTATAATATATACTGCCTGGCTTATCAGCTGTAGAGCTACACACAGCTCACTCTCATAATGGCACAGTGTGACTCCTCACAAGCAATTATGTGTGATGATTAAACTCAAGCCAGTGATGGCACCACTACCTGGGAATAAGGATTTCCTGGCTGTGGTCCTGCCCAGCAAAGGCCAGCTAAGGTATTACACATGTGTATTGGTGTCCAGAGCCCAACAGCTACTTAATAAAATTTTTAAAAAGTAACTTCGTGGTGACATCAACAACTCCCGACTGCCTCAGCACTTTTAGCCAGCCATAATTCTGACCCTGGCCTCTGTGCATAGAAGAGTACCGTGTCTCCTTAGCCCCTGATTGGCATTCCCTGAAAACCTGATCAAATCCAAACACCCACCCCTTTCCTGTTGTCTCTTGTGTACTACCCCATTTACACTGTGCCCCCACCCCGTGCCTGCTAACCCATAGTCCTCTGGGAAAACACCTGCTATTCACAACCTATGCCTTCTCTAGAGCAGAGATCCCATGGTGAATCCCTTCCAATTCATCTGAATTCCCATGGTTTTCATTTACTCAGTCAGAATTTTATGACCTACCATGTGCTAAATTCCATGCCAATCTTTCTCATGACCTGCTTCCCCTAAAGTTCTTACCTCACTGCTTCTCAGTCTTTTAGCTGAGGTGAAGTGTAATGGTGTTACCATGCTGCTCTGTAGCATCTTTGACAGAGCTCACATAATTTCTTATAGATTTTGTTAGTTCTTTTATCTGTTGCTATGACAAAGTACCCAGAGAACAAGGAAGAAGGGTTTGTTATGGCTTATAGCTCAGAAACTCTAGTCCACCGTGATGGGGTAGCCATAGCTACAGGCAAGGCAGTCATGGCAGCAGAAGCTGGATGCTGGTATCACTGCATCTATGCTCAAAAGGCATCCAAAGACAAGCAAGTGGGGCAAGGCTGTAAAACCCCAAAGCCTGCCCCATTGGCACACTCCTTCCACCAAGGTTCCACTCACTAAGGGTTCCAGAGCCTTTCCAAACAGCACCACCACTAGATGGGGACCAAATGTTCAAATACACAAATCCATAGGGAACATTTTATATTCACCCCACAACACAGGCTGAGAAAGCATTGCCGTGCACACCAGCTGATTGACATGAAGTTACTGAATCAGCAAGTGGATGAATGAACCATGAAAGCTCGTACCACTCTGAGGACCTCACCTGTAAGAATGCCGAGATTGGCAGCACTGTTCTTTCCAATTAGAGAATCCTTATTCTAATTACAGTGTGTGTGTGTGTGTGTGTGTGTGTGTGTGTGTGTGTGTACTCTCCCATAAGGAAGCGGGGTTTTCTAATAACAAGAATGATCACCCACCGAGCTCTTGTTATACAGGAGAGGTACTGTGGTTGATACTTACAATATTCATCCATGTGTGTAGGATCTTCCTCAATCTTATTTGCAGATGAGGCCTTAGCCAGTTTAAACTTAACTGAGGCTTTAGCACAAGGTCACAGAGGTAGTTAAGTGATAGTCAGAATCTGTATCCATACACACTGATCTAAAGCCTAGTTCACAATTGTGGACTAGTGTCTAAATCTTAAAACATCAGCCTCTGTGGGAGATAGTGAGCCCTGTTACACATGACTGCCTCTGAAAGCTGGGGAAAAGTGAAGCCCATGAATGGGGGCTCCAGAGCCGTGATTTGGAAATGTTAGAGGTGGTGGTCCAACCTCACAAGACAGAGTGTGAGGGACAGGGTGGGACTTACTTCGGTGTACTTAAAGAATGAGCAAGCTTGAGCTTGTCAGTCGGTTCAGGGAATCTGGAATTTTAGGAATGTGGGTGTAGGAGGATTTTTGAGTGTCTTTTGTTTTAAAGTAGTTTCTGCACTGCAGATAACAGAAGTGAGTCAGAGTGATGGTCTTTCCTAGCCATCGGGTAAGATAGAAATAGTCTGAGCAGGTTTTGAGCACTCTCCAGTGTGGTTAATAAATGGCACTGGGATCCTTGGTGTCCTTTAATTTTCCAGCTAGCATAGAAAACTACCACTCTTGGTCATTTAGGTGGAAGCTGTCCCTTTCCCTAGTCTTCTGACACTTGTCACTTGACGCCGGTCCTCTTCCTCGGCCACCTCTGGTCTTCACTCTGGTATACTGATGCATTTGTAATCCAGGATGAGGCAGCTGGAGAAGATCATCAGTACATCCTCCAGTCCCTGACTGAAGAGCCAAGAGCCCGGCTGCACAAGGCTGTGACCTGCTTAGGTCACTGAGACCAGCCCCCACACTTATTTACCCCAGGAACTCTTGAGGATTGAAGAATAAGAGACTCGGAAATAGAAAGGAAGAGAAACAGAAAAAACACAGGATAGACTCGGGTGGGCCTGGATCCTTATCCACCGGCCCAGAGCTTTATTCCAAAGGTCTATTTATAACAATGCCAAGGGGTGGAGCAAAAGACCTCCCCCTTGCTAGTTAGAGTCACCTGGTACCCAGGCCCATGATCCGGTCAACCTCTTACGTGGTTCTGCTGGGGACAGCCTCTAGACAGCTACTAGGAAACCTAGTGGGCTCCAACAGGGCACTCTCTCTACTGTGTCTAACCTCCACATTCTTGCTCCAGCTATAACCAGGTCCTTCATCTTCTCATACTCTGCCTTTGGCCTTTTCTCTATAGGTATCTACCATTTACTTGCTTCAAGAACTGTTATATGTGGACTTCTAAAGCCCATATTTTTAAGTCCAACATCAATCATATGAGGCTTTTATTTTGAGTTGGACATATATGTGGCTTTAAATCACATTGAAAAACATAAGAAACATGTGCTCCCTCAGAATTCCTAAAAAAAAAAAAACAAAAAACAAACAAACAAACAACAAAAAAAACTTCAGCAAATGCTGAGCTGCCCCTGATACTCACTCAGATCCCATCTCATCAAGGAATGGGTGACCCAGGGCTCCGTACTTTCTGTAGACTTACGATCCATGGGGAATGAGATTCCATCGGAATTTTGGCTCACTGGGTCTTCTATATTTATGGTGCTGGCTTCGCAAGCAAGCCGGAGATAAAACAAGGCCATCTGTAATGATGTCAAAGTAAGTAGGAAGTCAACCTATATAATAGCATTAAAACATCAGTGGCCTGGCTCTGTCTACCTCCTCATCCACTGTTCCTGGAAGCTGGGTCTCTAGCAGGGGTGACGTTTATGCCACAATTGAGGGTGGCGGTGAGGGAAGACAAAGATGCGGGTGACACAAAATTCCATGAGAATCACAGACAGTCCTTGTTTACCCAACACACAGATCGAAATACCTCCCAGCATGTGTCATAGTCAGCAAGGGGTCTGCCATGCTGGGGATGATTTCCTGAAACTGAGACCTGCTGACACTCAGCCAAGCCTGATCTGGAAAACCAAGAAGTCCTATTTAGTTTCTGTCACTGTTTTTCAGCCACACTGATGGGTAATTAGTGACATATAAAGTTCTGTTGTTCTCTCTCATTTTCCTTGAATATCCCAGTGTTGGTTTCCTGTGTTCCACAATCACGACAACGTTGCTGAACTGAACATTGAGTTTTAAATAAATGGAAAGGGCACCTGTATCTCCCTGCCCCTTCGTTCCTCTCACACACAAAGACCATCTCCTTCCATCACATTCTTCCTGGCCACTGAGCAATGGAAGTGTTTGTTTGTTTGTTTTTGTGTTGGGTTGATACCTCTGGGAATCAATGGTGCCTTGCAGTGTCCTGAGAAAGGTGCTCTGACTCAGGTGCACACACTTCTCCGGTTCCAGGACCTGTTGCTTTAGATTCAGAGCATTCTTGTAGCACCAGAGGGAGAAAAAATAAACCATGTTTCCTTGGAAAATGTATGTGTCTGAGCTACTGACAACATGACAATCTTAAACCAAATTTCCAGGCCTTTACAGTTAAACTATGCCAGTAACAATATGTTTATTTAGACTCTAGAATCCAAGGGCACACGTGTGAAAATCCTAAACAAAGTGCACTCCATGAGTGTGCTTGGTTCATGGATTGAGCACTGGAGGTTGTCAGTCGGCCTCACACTGTGGTAATCGACTGCAGGCAAGGTTGTGCTCACACGAGGAGACTTGCGCTCTGCTCAACATATTTCCTACATTCAGGAGAATGGTTGTGGAGCGACCGTAAACCCCACAGCAACTGGTAGGGTAGAGCACCACACTTTTAATACACAGAGCAGCAGTGCCCTGTCAGGCAATTAGAAGAGAGAGCAAGGATGGCAGCTAAGCATTTATCACCTGCTACTTCCTCCTGTTGATTGGAACAAGCAACACTCCATCAACCATGTCTGCAGAGCTGTCTGGTAGTGACTGGGGTGGGGAGGCAAAGAAGACATGAGGCCCCTGCTTCTGAGCCTAAAGCCTACTTCACTTCATGAGGGTTTTGTACAATTCAGGATATACTGATGCTTTTATCAAAGTATTCTCCGGAAGTTAAAAAACAAGGATAAATCACTCAGCAAATACATATAAATAAAATTGAACACAAATGTTATTAAATCTATTAATGAGAAGAGTAGATGGCAAGGCAGGCTGGAAGATGACCCAAGGGGAATGTAGACAGGTGCTGGGTAAGTACGTAGATAGGTAGATGACAAATGGAGACAGACACATAGACATTCATGATGAAAACAAAAAAGAAATGATTTCCAAATTAGATGCAGAGTTCATTGATGTCCCCCACAAGGCAATAAAATAGTATCCCTAAGGATTATTTTTCCTTGGGCAGAAATTCTCTGTGCTTCAACCAGACTTTTAAAAGATTTTACCAGCTTTCTACAACCTCTCTAGAGGAAAGGGTGTCTGCTGTGCTGGACAGGACCATTCTGGTGTGACATCAACTAGCAGAGACCCATTTTGCTAGCTTGTTTTCACTTTGGGATATTAAACGCTCACTTTGTAGATTAAGCCATTACCTCAATGGTTGTGATATGGAGCTAAGTGCAAAAACGATCCTGTAGAGGACTTCAGAAGTTCCCAACTCTTTCATGCTGTGGACAATGTGTTTGGCAAATGTTATGCCTTGTGAGCCGGCTTCCTTAGTGGTGGGTTCCCTTGAAGCTGTTCTGGCCTGCCAAAGAGCCAAGTAACCAAATCTTTGTGGGTTCTAGCTCTGTCTGATGTTTTCCTAGCAAATCAGCTTGGTATACGTTTTTAGTAAGACACTACCAGTCATCACTAGATTTGACTAAAAGGGTCTTTGGTGCTTACCAAAGAAAGAGGCAAGAAGGTGTCAGAGTCCGTTTGGAACTACAGGCAGTTGTGAGTTGCTACATGTGAGTGCTGGACACAGAACCTCTGTCCCCCATAAAAGCAAAAATGCTCTTAGCCGCTGAGCCATTTCTCTAGACCTGGGGTTTGGGGTTTTGCAGCGGTCCCTTTATCAGTAGACAGAGCCCAAGATGCACCCCGAGGTGAGTTTTGGTCTCTCATGAAGTTAGCTGTTTATCTGCTCATCTTCTTGCTTGCAGGGCTTTTTCCGCCGAAGTATTCAGAAGAACATGATCTACACTTGCCACCGAGATAAGAACTGTGTTATTAACAAAGTCACCAGGAATCGATGTCAGTACTGCCGTCTGCAGAAGTGCTTTGAAGTGGGAATGTCCAAAGAGTGTAAGTGGAATCTCAAACATGAGCTTTTCCCCCTCTGTTTACCTTATCTATAATATGTTTGCTCAGTTTCTAAGATCAAATTGTGAAGAATGTTAACATGTGACTTTCAGATGTGGTACTAAAGGCATGCTGCCCTGGACAGGTATAAACAGAGATGACAAGAAAATAAGATAACCATGAAGATTTCCTGATCAAGCTTGAATGATAGTTGGTGAAAACCAGGTCATAGGTATTGTGGCCACAGATTCCAGATGCGTTCCTGACCCGGTAGGGCTCCAGAGTAGACAGTCAGAGCAGCCATGCACCCCCTCTATACCCCAGTCCTGACAGTGGGAATAACGGCCTTTGTAGCATGGGGATGCATGAGATGGAAAGTCAGAATACTCATGCAAAGATGGATTGCCTCTTTGTAGATGGTATATATTTGTTTTATGAGGAGCAATTTGGACACTGGGGACACTGACAATTTTTCTCAAGTTGGATTAGTTTTTCTATTGTAAGCAAAAATAACAAAAATATTTAAATAAACTAAAAATAGCTTATTGGCCATAAACATCTGATAATATGGAGTTGATTGTCTATGCATTAATGTAAACAAATGTCATAGATACAGATTTTGTTCATTTATATTTTCTCCTTGATGCTTTTACACAGAAAGGAATGTGATGGTGTGCACCTCAGCCAGCAGGCCTAAAACAGCATAAGGATGTGTCTCAGGCGAATGGATTGGGTAGCAGGCAGAAAAAACCATAGGGATGAGTCACTAGGAAAGGTGCTAGGAGATGCTTTTGTCCTCCAAGAGCGTGGGACAAGAAGCCAAGAATCCTAACCAGTCCATGCTTTTACTGTGCATCAGAGAGCTGTGCTGTGAACCAAAGACTTTTGTTGGAGATTAGATCCGGGAAATCTAGCCCTACGGAGAATCCTGGGCTAAAGCAGGAGAGCCCAGTGGCTAATAGCAAGTGTGCCTGGCTTCTTCTGCTACCAATGCCAGGAACTGTAATAGCTTCTTCTCAGGAGTCACAGGCATCCTTCTTAACACTGCTCCTGTACCTTCCCCTTTGCTCTCTGCTTGGTTTCTGCTCTTCGGGACTGGGATTAACACAGTTAATCTTATGCCAGTCCTAGTTCTCAGTTCACTGCATGTACCTAGGCCAGTCTTAAGACACAATTCAAAACTCATTCTTAGAACAGACAGATGTGCTGTTCTTCCCGATGCCTGTGAAGAAGAAAGCATGTGAGCACAGGAAGTTATCTGCAGGACAGAGTGGGCCTTCTAATGGAAGCAGGTGACAGAGAGCATGCACTGTAGTGCCAGCCAACCCTGTGACGTCTGTCTCCACGTGATTTCATTATATTTACCATTATGGCCGTTGGAGCTGATGGCCTGTCCCCAGGAACAAGCATGAGCTAGGCACCCAGTGCGAAAAGGGCTGTGTGCACACCACTCCCTCTGGGCAGCTCTGTCTGCAGAGAACAGTTCACATGGCCACTCATTTTCCAGCTACTTGATCTATCCAAACTCCTGAGCAAGTGAGTTACTAGAGAGCAAGAAATGTGGAGATGTGACGTTGATGTGCAATTATCTTAGGACTGACCTTTCACCCCTGCTGGGAAAAGCCTGCTGACCAGAATGGCCATGTTATTTACATAAGTGATACCAGGAGGGTCACCTGATGTTCTGTTTCGTGGGTGGACACCCATGCCGTGTTATTTACCTGGGTGACATTTGGCAGGTCACCTGATGACTCAGTTTTGGTCTTGTCGCCATGGAGGTCACATGCATTTGTGTGGGAGGATGTCAACTCAAGCTAAGATTATAAATGAATAAACCAGAGGTGAACTTGGGGGAAATCAGTAGTTTCGCATTTATTTTATGTGGGCTGAAGACCCGTTTCCTGCTTGTGTTACTTAAAACCCATATCCGGCTTCCTTGTCAAAACTGGCAGCTTAGTTGGCAATTAAAAAAAATAATAATGTTTACACCCACAGGAAAACCCAGCTTCAACTCTCAAGGAACTTATCACCTTAATTAGATTTAAAAATATAGAAATGGGAAGAAAATGGGATCATTATGTCCAACTGCTCAAAAATAAATATGTTTTTCTTAGAAGGAAATTGGAGAGGAAATAAGTACTTGGGATACAGAAATTGAGAGTCTAATGGAATATTTTTAAAGCTGAAACAGAAGAAAGCAGACAAGTATGAGAATTGTAATCAATTATCCCACCCCATACATAATGAAGAAGAGGCCAGGGGTAATAGAAGCTTCTGGAATGTTAGAACTGAAAAGGGATCTTGGGGATTGGTTTCACTTGCTTGACACCTAAGCGCACCAACACACAGAAGGACCAGCAGGTCACCCCAGCAATCCCTTCCTGTAGAAGGAGAAGCAAGTCTCCAGTTCAAGCCTGCCTCTTTTCCTCACCCCATTTCTTGGCAACTTTAATACTCCTGTTCAATTCTAGACATGGAGCTTGTGGATTTGTGAGAGTTACTCAGCAAGATGCTGCCCAGGGGAAGTGCTTGAGATATGGCCAGTGTCCTCCAAGAGTGTGGAGCAAAAAGCCAGGCCCCTCATCCATAACCCTGTTGTGGGTTGCAAGAGGTCTTGGATCTGGTATACAGAAAACAGAGCCTGGGAGAAGCCTAAGCCTGATGTCACTTGAAGGAAAGCGACAGAGTAGCTAAGCTGAAAATCAGAGCATATCGCTGCACGTCCACATGAGCCCCGGGCTCGGGGGCTTGTACTCCTTTGTCTCCATCCCATGGCCAAGTACTGCTGTCACCTTCCTGCTTGGGAAGCTCTTCCTTGTGACTGACAAAGATGGTCACCAGCAGCTCCAGGCTTGCCTTCCTGGAGGAGGGAAGGGAGAAGGAGGGAGTAGTGTCAGTGAGGGAGGGAGGAACACAGACAGACAGAGAGACAGACCTGAATCATGATCATGCCACCACAGTCTAGGCTGGTCCTGTTGGTCTGACTGAGTCAGACCCCTTTATGAACACATGGCTGTCCGTTGTCACTGGTATATGTCCTATGCCAGCCCCTCAAGCCCAGGACTGAGGTTTACTCTACCCAAATAAGTGGGCCAAAATCATGAAGAAACTATCCCTTAGCATGTAATAAAAAATAGGAGTGAGTAGTAGCTCAGTGGAAAAGCCCTTGTCTAGTATGCCCGCGACACTGGATTCATCCCCAGAACTGACATGACATCATGTCTCCTATAGACATCAAATTCCATAGTGCTGATCTCAGACCATCCTTCATTTCTTCATTCTGATTTTCTTTCTTAATTCCTTTTCTTCCTTTCTTTCCTTTTGTTTTTTGAGACTGGGTCTCATGTAGCCCATATCTGCTTTGAACTCACTATATAGCTAAGACCTTCCTTCCTCTGTCTATCTTCAGTGCTAACATGTCACCATGTTAGCATGCCTGCTCTTCTTCATTCTTTATGTTTGATGGGGATCAAAGAAATCTAAGAACCATGTTACAGTAGTGGCTAACTCACAGGGTATTTTCTATATCCAGATATTACATTAACTGCTTTTTATTTCCCAGCATAAATTAGTTATGAAAAATGATTAACTTCATAATAACATTTTTTTCTGAATATGTCATATACTTTGCTTATCTTCACACACAGACACACACACACACACACACGCACACACACACACACGCACACGCACGCACACATGCACGCACGCTGCATTCTCTTGTTCCTAGTCTCCCGCCTACTGTTCACTTCATCATCCTATGTAGTCTCCTTTGGGCAGGAGAGATGGCTCAGTGGTTGAGAGTAAGAGACCTGTTCTTCCAAGTTCAGTTCCCAGCACCTATATCAGGGTGGCTCACAAATACTTAGAACTCTAGCTGCAGATGTTCCAGTGCCTTATTCTGGCCCACTTAGGCACCTGTACTCATGAGGGCAAACCTACTTTCAGATATACACAGATACATATAATTTTAAAAGTAAAAGATAAATTTTAAGTAGCCTCCATTTTACTTTTATGAGAGGGGGGGCATGTGAAACATGTAGTTGTGGTTGTTTTCTGAGTCTGGCTAATTCTGACTAACGTGATGATGTCAAGGCCGCTGTGTATTTCGGCTACTGAGAATCATTCTTCCTATACCACTGGCCCTCACCACAGCCCTAGGAGACACACTACTTAGAACTCTTGCCTTCTTTTATTCTTTATGGCAACTGAGACTCAGAGGTAATTGTTGTGCTCAGGGTAACACAATTGACGAGCAATAGTGCTGGGATTTACATTTTATTTCTCTATTTATCTGTGCGTGTGTGTGTGTGTGTGTGTGTGTGTGTGTGTGTGTGTGTGCATGTACATGCATATGCTTACACACGCACATCCATGTACACGGGATCATGGCTCATGAGTGGAGGCCAGAGGACAGTTCGTCGGAGTCAAGTCTCTCCTTTGCCATGTAGGTACCAGAGATCAAACACAAGTTATCAGGCTCAGCAGCCAGCACCTTTACCCCTGAGCCCTCTTGCTGGCCATAGTAGAAGTAGTTTGATTATAAAGTCTGTATTCAAACTGAAATATATACTGCATGCCATAAAAAGCAGCTTTTAAAACTCTGAATTCCTTTTTCTGCCCTGTTTTATTGCCAGCGGTTAATAAAACAATCAGCACACTGCTTGCGCTATATTAGAGATGTATTCCCTAGAATACTGTGAGAAAATTTAATTCTGATAGATCAAATTTAATTTTAAATGTGTAAAGGGATTTGCTAGTAAAAAGAACACCTCCATAGTCCACTGAAGCAGTGGGGTTGTCTCTACAGCTTTCTCGTGGAAAATGCTGGAGGGTCTTGTATTTTCTGAGGGTTTGACAGGCTGAGAGAGGCCTCTTTGCCATCATCTGCCGGAGTACAGAATTGGAGAGCGCTAATGGTGAGTGAGAAGAATCGATTTTAGCAGCCATTCCAAGAGTTTATGGAGACTCACCGAAGCAAGGGGATGCCAAGCTGCAGGAAGAGCTCCCGAGGGGCTCAGAGGCCGGGCCTTAAATAAAAGCAAGGAATACAGAAAAACAGAATATACACCAGGGTCCTTCCCCTCCTCAGCACCACTGTAAAAATTGCTAGCCTGGGCTACTTAGCTATTAACATATAGTGATTGCTGGGCTAGTTTGGAACACTGTTGTGAGACCCTGCCCCAAGAAAGACAGTGAGTGAAGGATGGGTGTAAAGAGAAGTCAGATAAGCTTTGGCTATGGAAAAGTCCACAGCTAAGTGTCTGCTGTGACAGATTCAGCAAGACACTGCCCCTGCCATGGCTATAGAACAAGCTGGACTGACAGGGTGCTTATCTAAGTCCAAGTGGGTGGTTCAGAGCTTTGGGCCAAAGATTTTATTTTTATTTGTGTTTATTTATTTATGTTTAGGAAAAGCCCTTCACAGTCCAGGTCCTTTACTTCTTTTTGTACGTTAGGTCATGAATTCATGTGGAATGGGCTCTGGTAGCTCGGGCTCCTTCCTGTCAGTCCTCACAAACTGTGCTTCTCTGGGTGGAGCCGGCTGGCGCGTCAACTGAACCCAGGTGTCCTTCTCTTTGGCTTCCTTTTTCTTCTGATCATTTTCTTCATCCATTTCAGGAAGCTGTCTCAGCCCTTAGGGTGCCTGATGTGCTCAATCTGCACATTAATTCTATTGGCAAGAATCTTATCCTTAACTTGCTTGTTCACAATGATGCCCACAGCATGCTGGGTGACATTGTAGACTCTTCGTTTTTTGCCATGGTAACACTTTGGGGACATTCCTTTTTGAACAGGGACCATTCCCTTGATTTCTACAACTCCTCCTCGAAGGCCCAGAGAACACGAGCAAGCACCCTTCTCTTAACCTGTGTTGGTAACTTTAGCGAGTTACTGGAAGATGGCTGCAGCAGCCGAGCAAAGCTTTTATTTTTTTACAGTCTGCACCTTTTAAGAACTTAAAATTTGGCTAAGTAGGCTGGGACATCTTAGGAACTGTCAAGATGGATCCGTGTAGCTGAGGGAAGTATCAGCCAGGATTCTGGTTGCCGTCCACCTGCGCCCACTTGCCATGATAGACCAGCTGCTCTAAGTGGCTAGCCCAGGGCTCTCCTGTGCTACACACCGCCAATCGGTCACCTCAGCTTGTGCTCCTTTCCACAGACCAGGCTCCAGCCATGCTGACCTATGCTGCACTATAAACCTAAGCCTGTGTTGGCCTCATTCCTCCTCCCACTGAACTCCAGCCTCTCATTATTATCTTTCCTCTTAGAAGACCCATCCCATACCTTCCCATAGTGCTTTGCACACACCTCCACAACCCACATTCTTACTGTATATCTGTGCAATACTCCCACTTTGTTTATAAACTCTGGAAAAATCGCTTCTCTGCCCCTTGGCTACAAGTGAAGTTCATATACATCCAGAATATAATTTTCCCCTATTCCCACCTCTTAGCCCCTTCTTCCCACCAAACTTCTTCCCAGAGAGTCTCTCTCCATCTTTCATGCCTTTGTGTATGTGTGGTTGACCACTGCACCACTGCCTTTAATTTGGGTGGCTTGCATGAGCATGGGGGAGGGTTATTTACTTGAATAAGGGCAGCTTACCAGTGGCCAACCACCGAGGAAGATTCCTCCCTCTCTCCCAACCACCATTAAGGGCCTGTAGCACCTTAGGGAATAGTGGCGACCTTATGAGCCATTCCCCCATGAGTGATGGAGTGTTGGTGGCCCAGGCTTGTATGGAGCTTTTGCAGATAGCCATTGCTGCTGGGGCATGGTGAGCTCCCTGGTGTAAAGGCCATGTCGGGTCTAGAAGACAGCCAGCTTTCCCAGCACACCCCACCCCCACCCCTCAGCTCTGCATTCTTTCTATCCTTCTTCTTCAGTGTTTGCTGAGCCCTGGAACGGGTGGTAGTGATGTATTTTGGGCTGAGCACTGATGAGTCACTTTTTCTCAGCACTTTGGCCAGTTTTTAAAGATAACCTTGAGCACCTCTTTGGCTTGACTTGCTGTAAAGTTGTCCACACAAAAGAACTCTGGGTGGGTATCTGTTCAGTCAACATTCATTTACCTGTTAGGCCACAGAATGGAGCCGGAGTGTGCACACACAGCTCAGCATGACTTTAGAACTGATCCTTTTAATCCTGAGCAGATGACAGTTCCTACAACCAGTTTCTTCCTTCAATGTCTTATTAAACAGAGAGAAAGTGTTGAGCAGAGCAGGCCCCTTGCAGAACTTATTCTTCCCAGCTGAGGCAACTCAGGTGGGAAGATGTGGGTTTCAGGTATCACCTGCACCAAACCTCCACAACCAAACTGTTCACCGACAGGAAAGGGGACCTTAAGCATCAGGATCAGGAGGTTGTGAGGAAAATGAAGGAAGAATTGTGCAGAAATATGACTTTTATGCTGAGGTTGGGGGTCAGTCGTGGGCTGAGATGCTCCAGCCTGTAGGTGTCCATGGTCTTTTCATTCAGAGACCCACATCTCATGCCAACAACACAGACTTGCAGATGGTCTCCAACCTCTTACATTTCTGCCTTTCTTACTTAAAACTATAGGCTGCAGATTGAGGGAAGCTACCTCTTTGGATGGCTTTCTGAGGTCATGTTTAAGTGGCCTATGCTCTTGAGTAGGGGGGCTAAATAAACATCTTTGATTTTGTTCACACACACACACGCACGCACACACACACACACACACACACAAACTGTTTAGTGTCTATGTCACATGTCACAGTGATTTTTTGGTATTTTTTTTCTTTTCATTCTGTGGCAGTTTCATGAGTGAATTTATAGAAAGAACAATTGAATAATCTTCAAATTTGAGTCCCTAAACACTCATTGAGGCCTTCGCATTTGAGGTGTTGAACTTAAGAACACCTCCTTACAAAGTCTCTAAATTCTGGGGTACACGTGCAATATGACCACCCCCAGGGCAGGTTTACCTCAGACAATGCCTTCTGGACAAGCCCCTCCAAACACCCAAGTCCTGACCCTGTACTGATTCACATTCAAACAAACCTTCACTCCAAGCATGATCACCACTAATGGTCTCCCCTGCCGGCTTGCACAGTCCTTACACAGTCCTAATAACAGGGAAATTCCATGGTAAGTTTCCCTGTGTACTCAGGAATTTCCACAACAATCATCATCAGGGCGGGTGATGTCTTTCTAATTTTAGTTTATTTCCTCATTTATCCCATGTTGCCACCCAGCTTATAACTGCCTTTGCAGATTTTCTACTCTGCAGAGATGAGCCATTAGTAACCCTCACCTTTTGCTCTATGGCCTGTTGATCCCCCTTGCACCCCAAAAGCAAGTGACAAGCTGGGAGATGAATGCATACCTATGACAGTCCAGGAAGTAAAGCTGCACCTTGTATCTGGGCACTGGTCTTATGAGCACACACTAGGGCTGAAGAAAGTATGGACGTTCCTTCAGCTTTACCGACCTTCTCACCACGGCCTTCTCTACTGAGAGAGAACACTTGGTTCAGCCTCCCCTGAAAGAGTAGGCATTCCTATCACACAGCAGGCCAGAGCAGAAAAAGGAGCAGAGGGTCCTGCCCCAACAGTAGTAGAGCAAGCTGCCCTGACCTGAGGACTGCTCTGCCACCTTGCAGGACCATGTAGACCACAAGTGTGGGGACTATGCATTTAATGCTGTGCTTGGCATACAGTAGGTGCTAAACACAGCCGGTCTCTTGATGTTTGTGGGGGGGTGACAACTTCATGCCTCTGCCTAGCTATCTGTGGCTGTGACCACAGCCTGGATGAGGCATTGCAAGAGGGAAGTGGAAGCCTTTCTTCAGGTTTTTGTAATGACACTGGGTAGATGGGCAGCCCCAAATGTTATGTTAAAGTGCCAATAGCAAAGCTCATGAGCCTCATTTCTAAAGGGAATGCCTGCCTTCTCTGCCTTCTGCACACTGAGGGGCAGATGGCTCATTTGTCTGGAGTTGCCTAAATGTATAACCAAATAATGGGACAAGATCTGAGTGTCCTAGAACCCAGCTCCAGGGATCTCTTCCTGGGTCAGTCAGAATGATGGGGGTCGTCAGAATCTCCCAGGTAGTGGAGGCTGAACCTCCGTCCCTTCCACCATGCTGCTCTCTTGGCTCTCTTGGCACCTCCCTCTCCCTCAGCAGGAACTGGTGGCTTACCATTATCTCCTCTGTCCCAACCACATCCTGCCCACACGTGGTCGTCCTCTTCAGGACTGCTCGTGCAGTCAGCTACAAGAGGAACCAGCAGCCGAGGGCATGAATGCAGCCTGGTGCTGAGTAAGGTCACTGAGCCCCTTATCTGAAACCCAGCCTCCTGGACTGTGGGTCACCCTGGGTAGGACAAAGGACAGGAAGATGGACTCTGTGCTCTGAGGTCCAGAGACCGGCCGGTATTACTTCTCTCATTGCTACAGCCAAATACTTGACAGGAAGCCACTCAGTGGAGGAAGAAATTATTCTAATGGAGGGTAGGCTCCGTGACGGCAGGAAAGCCAATGTGAAGGGAGCAGCCCTCGCCTGGGATGGTGGGAGTGTGAGACTGCTCACATCTGAGCAGATCAGCAGATAGAAAGCAGCAACTTGGATACTGGCATTCAGCTGCCTTTCTCTTTTTCCCCCTTTAAAGTGAGTATGGAACTCCATCAGAGGATGGTACTGCCCACCTTTACCTTAGACAACCCCTTCTAGAAACACTTTCATACAAACCCAGAGGTGTGCCTCTGAAATGATTCTACCCCCAGTCAGGGTGAGAGGCAAGTTAACAGTCACACTTCCCGAAGCCACACTGCTGGTTTCTAATGCCCAGGATTCTTCCAGCCACACTCTGCTTCCTCAGTGATGCAGCTTCTGGCATGCTCTTCTGTATCCCATCTACCTGTGGGGTTTAGTTCCCCAAATCACTGGGTTACCACTGCAGCATTTCTCCAGCCACAGTCTATGCACACGAGGCAACAATAACTTAAGGACAGTGAACTTGCCTGGAAGAGCTTCAGGTCCCACAGTGAGTAATTCCCAGTGCGGTACTCATGTAAGCATTCAGTTTCAGCAATGCCAGGACATCCTTAATTAATACATCTCTACTCTCCTGATCTCAGCAATGCACACAGAGGAGGGCAGCGAAACCCAGCTGAGTCTAGTTGGATCAACTTCAGAGGCCTGCAGACTTTCTTAAGTGCCAGAGAGTAAATATTTTAGGCTTGGCAGAACCCTCGGAGTCCCTTGTGACCCAAGTGTGGCTTTGTTCCAATAAAACTTTATTTACAAAAATAGGCTATTGATCTGAAGAACTTTTTTTTTTTCTATTTATGGCAAATGATATTACTTTCCTCTTTGTGGTGGCGCTGCATATACTTCCTCTGCATTTTATTTAAGCAACAAGTAAATAAAATCAATTAAAAACAAAACTCTAAGTGTGGCTCTGTGAAATCCCGTGAAGATGGCACTGGGAGGATTAGTATTTGAGACATCCTCGTTTATATATTGAAACAGCCTGGGGCTGGAGGCTGTAGTTCTGCGGTTGCTGGAATTTTCTCACAGGGCCAAGAGCAATTCACAGCTGGAGAACAGACAGGGGTCTTGCATGGTATATGTGTATTCATTTGTGTGTGTTCTTGTATACATGCACATGTGCTTCTGGTCACATACAGGTGTCCATGAATGTGGAGGTTGATGTCTTCCTCAATTGCTCTCCATCTTATGTTTGAGATAAGATCCATCGCTGCAGGGTGGTGGTGGCACACACCTTTAATCCCAGCACTCAGGAGGCAGAGCCAGGCAGTTCTCTGTGAGTTCAAGGCCAACTACAGAGAGAGATCCAGGACAGGCACCAAAACTACATAGAGAAACCCTGTCTCAAAAAACCAAAATAATAGTAATAATAATAATAATATCCATCACTGAACTTGGAGCTTGCAATTGGACTAGACAAACTGGGTAGTGAGCACCAGGGTTACCCCTGTCACCACCTCCCCAGCACTGGGATTACATTGGCATTGTTACCCGCGCGTTAGGTGCGTGCTGGGGAACAAATTCAGTTCCCTGTACTTACACAGCAATACTTTATCCTCTGAGCCCTATCTCTGGCCCAGGTTGGATCTTCAGGATTTGGATTTGGTCCCATGCTAACATAAGCAGGGGCCATGAGTGGGTGCACATGTTGAGGACGTCAAGCATCAAGTGAGCTGATGATGGAATGTGGGACCTGTGAGGGACATCCAGTTGCCCTGTGCCTCTAACTCCCCAGGAGCAACCAGGCAGAGCTGTGTCATACAGCAGCCACTTGGGCAGCCTGGATTCAGGTCCCTGCTCACCACCCAGCTCTGTGTAACTTTGGCAGATTCTTTAATGTCTGGGGCCCTGGGCCTTAGGTTCTTAGTTTACAGCCTGGGGATAAGAAGAGCTCTTGCGGCTGTTGTGAGGGGTAGACAGTAATACAAGGCTGGACACAGAACTTACTAAGAGCCAGCTCAATCTTTGGCTCCCCCCTCCACCACCACAGTGCTAGGTGTGCCTGCCCACCCCACTCCCACCCCCAGGAGAACATTCCATCAGCAGAAATGTAAGTAAATGTACAGAACAACAAACACTCTGACTACATAGGCCAAGTGCGCAAAACAAGAACGATCCAGGGGTTCAGCTTTATACCCATGACAAAGCTTCCACCCCAAACCAGCTGATACCAGTCAGGACTGATAGCTCATCACGGCTCCCAGATCAATCACCAGTGTCTCTGCATGAGAAGAACCCAGCATAGCCCTCAAGGCATGTCCAGAAGAAACCAGTCATGTGCCATCACCCTGTTACCACATGCTCTGCACCCACAACTTAACGTGCCCCACAACTGCTGTAACCTCAATGTCTGTGTGCTGGACTTTCTCTCCTCAGTGCCTTACCCTGCTCTTTCTCTCTGGGCCTCCTCTACCCTATGTGAACAAGGCCCATACCAGGCAGAGTCATGGGAAATGCACCAGGGGACATGTGTGGGTCACTCCCTCCTCTCCACCATGTGATATTCGAGACACCTCTGTTGAGATGACATTCAGAGTCAAACTTGTTCTTGAGTCCTGGAGATGTGTGTGTGTGTGTGTGTGTGTGTGCATGTGTGTGTGCATGTGTGTGTGGTGTGTGTGTGTGCATGTGTGTGTGCATGTGTGTGTGGTGTGTGTGTGTGCATGCATGCGTGCATGTGTGTGTGTGTGGTGTGTGTGTGCATGTGTGTGTGGTGTGTGTGCGTGTGTGCATGTGTGTGTGGTGTGTGTGTGCGTGCGTGCGTGCATCTGTGTGTGTGCATGTGTGTGTGGTGTATGCCTGTGCGTGTGCATGTGTGCGTGCATGTGTGTGTGGTGTGTGTGTGTGGTGTGTGTGTGGTGTGTGTGTGTGTGTGTGGTGTGTGTGTGTGTGGTGTGTGTGTGTGCGTGTGCATGCGTGCGTGTGCGTGTGTGTGTGCATGCGTGCATGTGTGTGTGTGTGGTGTGTGTGCATGTGTGTGTGGTGTGTGTGCGTGTGTGCATGTGTGTGTGGTGTGTGTGTGCGTGCGTGCGTGCGTCTGTGTGTGTGCATGTGTGTGTGGTGTATGCCTGTGCGTGTGCATGTGTGAGCGCGTGCGTGTGTGGTGTGTGTGTGTGCGTGTGTGTGGTGTGTGTGTGTGTGCGCGCGTGCGTGTGTGTGTGTGTGTGCGTGTGTGTGGTGTGTGTGTGTGCGCGCGTGTGTGTGTGTGCGTGTGTGTATGTGTGGTGTGTGTGTATGTGTGGTGTGTGTGTGTGGTGTGTGTGTGTGTATGTGTGGTGTGTGTGTGCGTGCGTGTGTGTGGTGTGTGTGTGGTGTGTGTGCATGTGTGTGGTGTGTGTGTGGTGTGTGTGCATGTGTGGTGGTGTGTGTGGTGTGTGTGCATGTGTGGTGTGTGTGTGGTGTGTGTGCATGTGTGTGGTGTGTGTGTGGTGTGTGTGCATGTGTGTGGTGTGTGTGTATGTGTGTGGTGTGTGTGTGGTGTGTGTGTATGTGTGTGGTGTGTGTGTGGTGTGTGTGCATGTGTGTGGTGTGGTGTGTGTGTGTGTATGTGTGTGGTGTGTGTGTGTGTGTATGTGTGGTGTGTGTGTGTGGTGTGTGTGTGTGTGTGTGCGTGTGTGTGTGCGCGCATGTGTGTGTGTGGGTGTGTGTGTGTGTGTGTGGTGTGTGTGTGTGTGTGTGCGTGCGTGTGTGTGGTGTGTGTGTGGTGTGTGTGCATGTGTGTGGTGTGTGTGTGGTGTGTGTGTATGTGTGTGGTGTGTGTGTGGTGTGTGTGTATGTGTGTGGTGTGTGTGTGGTGTGTGTGCATGTGTGTGGTGTGTGTGTGCGTGTGTGTGTATGTGTGTGGTGTGTGTGTGTGTATGTGTGGTGTGTGTGTGTGTGTGTGTGTGGTGTGTGTGTGTGTGTGCGTGTGTGTGTGCGCGCATGTGTGTGTGTGGTGTGTGTGTGATGTGTGTGTGTATGTGTGGTGTGTGTGTGTGTGTGTGTGTGTGTGTGCGTGTGTGAAAGAGCAAACTCTCCCACAGAGAGAGAAGGTGGGAGCAGAGCCTGAGCCCAGGGCCTTATACTTGGCACAAAATGGAGTGATCTGTTGAGAAAAGTGACTCCAAATTAGGGATGATGAATCAGGAGCCTTTCAGTCAGCTTCTCAAGAGCTGAAGATTTAAGTCACCCAGAACTCAAGTAAAATGTAAGTTCAGGACAACTTCAGGCTTCACTGATACAGTGAGCCAACGCTGTCCTCCCTGTCCCTCTGGGAGCTACCTCATGAAATGATGTTGCGGTACTTATTCCATGGTGGGCAGAAGCAGATAAAGCCCACAGGAAAGACGAATGTCAGCACACATGGATGCATGTGCCCACACGCATCTTCAAATCTGTCATTTGTTTGAGTGCACTATTATTTTATATAGTTCTGCTAAGAAAATAGCACCCCTTAAACTTGGATGCACTAAAGAAAGGGGCAGGCAGTTTTGGAGTAAGAGACGGGGAAAGAGACAAAATATCCACCCTGTGAACAGAAGGAGCAGCTCTCATTCTTGGCTGGAAATGCTCTGTTTTCATCCTGAGTTTTTTCCAGTCTGCTCTAAATAGACGTTGATAAAACCCTGTGCCCAAAGACGATCCCCAGCACAGAGAGCTGGCTGGATAAATACACAAGTGCGTCTAATAGCTGGCAGATGGCCCATGTTTGGAAACAAATGCTTCCATGAGAGTAGCAGCCGTGAGTTCTCCCGTGGCCCCTGGGTTCTGGGTGGTGAAGGGAACACTGTAAGTACCTTCTCCAGTGACGGTGACAGCGATTCTCTGGAGGGTGGCTACCTAAATTGCTCAATAAATCCATGTGCAGAACACATTCTAGAGTGTGGCTTCTTGAAGCGGCACCACACTTACCCCTCCTGCCTCTACCACTGTAAAATACTGGTTATCTCAGCTTGTTTCTCCCACGCTCTGCCTTTCCTGGGGGAGTGCAGACTTGAGCACTGAAGAGCTGGGGGAGCAGAGGCAGGTATGTTCAATGTTGGAACCAGGGAAAGCCAGCATTGCATTTGTTCAAGAGTAGTCCGCTTACGGTCCCAAATGTCCTGTAAGGCATTTTACCAAGGTGTACTACCTCCATGGTTTTTTTTTTAAAAAAAAGAAAAAGAAATTTTTATCTTCAAGGTGATTGAATGATGGAAATGTTATTGGTATGGGAATACGTACCCACTGTCCATCTTTATTAGTGAGTCGCCCCATCACTTAGTCTGGCTTCTAATCCTGTTTTGATTCTGCAACATTGCTTAAATATTAAAACAGTGCTGAGAAACTTCACTGCCTCTTCAAAATAGAGCCATTTAGAAGTATACTTCCTCAGAGAAGACCCAAGTGGTTTCTGTCACCAGCTGACTGAAGGTTTAATGATGCCAAGGAGAGAACCAAGTGTGAAATGTAGTGGGGGATGGACCCCACTTTGTTTCCTTGGATGAGAGACATTTTCAGCTGAGTAGAAACTTGGTTGAGCAACCTGTGGACTTTGATCTCTCAGAAGACAGAGACGCTGCTGCCCAATGTGAACTCCTGACCCCAGTAACTCATGTTAGTTCAGGGAGAGGACCATCAGGGCTCCTGCTGGGCTTCTGGAGCAGCAGACACTTGGAAACAGCCTTCTCTACAGTCCTCAGGGGGATAACGATGTCCAGGTCTTTAGAAGGCATTAATAATAGTGTTCTCCAGGTGACTATGTGTTCTTGTGATAGCATTATGTCATCAATTGAAACTACCCTAGAGAGACATACAAGACCTGGTGAGAGGTGACGTCAGCAGAATTCTCATTTGTAGCTGGATATAAATCAAACAAAGGTTGCAAAACCATTTGGCTTTGTTCTCTAAAGCCAAATAATATCATGTAACCAGGAATGCTACCCCTAGGGTATGTAGAAATGAGCAAATAGGTATAACACACACACACACACACACACACACACACACACACACACACACACACTTGCAGCAAGTTTTCCATACCAGTCAGGTGTTCAGGGACCCATAAGTCCCTCAGCTGTAGATGTGGTTGTAAACAGTGACATGTCAAATATTGCAATGTGCACAGCAGCAGGAAAGAACCAACTTCATGGATAAGACAGACATCAGACATCATACTGAATGCACAAGTTCAGAAAAGAGGATAAATATTTTCTGGGACTCTGGGATTGCATTTGTATGAAGATTAAAAAGCAAAACTAATCCCTGTGATGGGCTGAAAATGGCTGTTACCCCAAGAAAGAGGATGTTTCCTTCAAAGAGATGCCTAGGAGCCTTGTGGGAAGCTAGACACTGTAGATCTCAGCTAGGTGTTCGGGGTCACACACCTCTACTAGAGAGAAGAAGGAGTGGGGAGGAGCGGGGAGTCATTTCTCCCAGTCTAGCAGGGTAGTAACTGGGTCTGAATAACGCGCTGTCATCTCACTAGAGTTTCTTTGGTTTCTTCTGGTGCTGTTCATGGTGTTGAGATGGAACCCAGAGCCTCACACATGTGGAACAAGTGCTCCCCCGATGCAATGCCCCTTGTTCTTCTGAGACCCAGTCTCCCTATGTAGCACAGACCAGTGCTGAACTCACTGTTAAGGCTGGCCTTGAATGTCCAGTCCTCTTGCCTCAGCCTCCCAAGGGCAGGGAGTATAGGCTGGTGCCCCACACCCTGCTCAGACATGTTTTTGTCTCCCTGTCTTTAGTCCTTTTCCACTTGAAGTTTTGAATGCTTCAGAAACACCGCATTTGATCTCTATGTGCACTGAGACACAGAAACACTGTGATTTGATCTCTATGTGCACTGAGTGCAGGTACCAATGCTACCAGAAGAGAAAGCTGGATCCCTTGGGAACTGGACTTACAGGTGGCTGTGAGACATCCAGCATGGGCGTTAGGAACCAAACTCAGGTCCTCTGTAAGAGTGATGCATACTCTAAATCCCAAGCCATGCCTCCAATCCCTTTACAAACTCTTCATATATACGTTTGCGTAGGTTGCTGAGTAATTCCATTTGATATATTTGTACTTCTCACTTTAATTGATATTTTGGGGTGTTTTCGGTTTGGATTTATCATGAATAAAGCTGCCATAAACCTCTTGGTAACTGATATAGTTTTGGGGGGAGGGGACAGAAGTACTTATTTCTTATATGTATACCCAAGAATACAATTTCTCAGCCATAGGAGAGACATGTTAATTTGAGCAGCAAGTGCCATCTAGACCATTGTCATCGCCATTTTGCATCTCTCGAATAGTGCGAGCATTCCAGTTTCTCCACACCTTGCCAGCTTGGTGTCTGCTCTCTTGGACACTCCACTAAGTGTGCAATTGTTGTTCTCATTTGCATTTTTCTGAAGACTGATGATATTACATTTCTTTTTCATCTAAGGAAAGCTCACCCCATTGTCATAGGGAAGGTCAATCAAAAGCATGTGCAATTCAATCTCATGTTTGTAAAAATGCATGGGGCGCCGGGAGGCAGTGGCTCACGCCTTTAATCCCAGCACTCAGGAGGCAGAAGCAGGTGGATCTCTGTGAGTTCGAGGCCAGCCTGGTCTAGAAAGCGAGCTCCAGGACAGGCACCAAAACTACACAGAGAAACCCTGCCTCAAAAAACCAAAATAATAATAATAATAATAATAATAATAATAATAATAATAATAATGCATGGGGCTTGGAAGACATGCCTCAGAATGTTAAATCCTGTTGTACTCTTTTCTCAATTTTCATCTCATTCTTTAATTGTAGCACACATTTCCTAGTTCTTTCATATGAAAACATATCTTAGGACAGAAGATGAGCTCAGATTATTTCTAAGGTAGAATTTCAGTTTTCTAATTTTCTAACACTTCAAGTAATCTTGTTTCAGTGATTTGGGTGGAAAACGATGTAGAACTGTTTCTACTCTGGAGTCTTTGCTCCTCTAACAAGGATGGTGTCCACTTCTACACGCAGGGATCTTGCTATCTGAGTGTGGCCTCTGCTTTCCTCTGTTATCCACTAGTGTAGAGATGGCACTGTGGCTAGGTTCGTTATAAAGAAAATGGATTTGGACACACAAGGTGACTCAGTGAGTAAAGGTGTTGTTTTGCAAACCTGGTGACCTGAGTTTGATCCCCAGAACCCATGTAAAGGTAGAAAAGGAGAATAAGACTCTGCAAGTTGTCTTCCGACCTGCAGACATGCACCATGGCATCTCATACCCATACACAGCTATGCCATACACACACACACACACACACACACACACACACACACACACACAGAGAGAGAGAGAGAGAGAGAGAGAGAGAGAGAGAGAGAGAGAGAGAGGAGATGCCATGCACACACACACACACACACACACAAACACAGATATACCATGTACACACATATACAATACTAATAAGTGAGTTAGAAGAAAATGAAAAAAAAGGCTTATTTAACACACAATTCTGTAGATTTAGGGCACAGAGCTCAACTGGGGTAGTGACTTTATGACAGATGATTTAGCATCATGATGGTGACTTTTACAAGAGGGATCAGCCATATAGCAAGACCAGGAGCCAGAACAAGAGGCTAGACTAGCTATTATAACAACCTTGTTATGAAAACTAACCAGGCTCACAAGAACTATGTCAGATCCAAGACAGCATCTCCAGTAGCCCAACTAACTACCATGAGGCCTGGCATTTCTCATGTCACCCCACTGAAGACCGAACTCTCAATACAGAGACCCTTGGAGTTGTATCTAAACCATATATGACCTGTAGCATTGGCCACATTAACCCCATTGTAACAAAGTGAGGGCAGTGGCTTCAACCTGCTGGCCTAAACTGACCCACATATTTTTAGCAATAAAACATTACTGGGACACAACCACACATGCTCTCTCGTCTATCAGCTACTGGTGTTTCCTTTTATGAAGAGAGAGGAGGATTTATGATAAAGCCTATAGTCTGCAAAGTCTAAAGCATTTGCTATTTGGCTCTTCATAGAAGAAGTTTGCCAATTCCTGCTGCAATCAATTCACTCTCCTTAAATTTTATTTTTATTTAAACCCTGGCTATGAGGATTTGCTTCCATGCCAGGTGTATGTATAAGCTTACAAATGCAGCGGCCCTCTCTGCCCCCCAGGTCATACAAGTTACACAGGTGAACTGGCTTGTTTCGTGTGTCGACTTGAGACAGTTACAGCCATCAGAGGAAGGAGTCTCAGCTGAGGAAATGCCTCCATGAGATCCAGCTGTCAGGTATTATCCCAGTTAGTGATCAACAGAGGAGGGCCCAGGCTATGGCGGGTGGTACCATCTCTGGGCTGCTGGTCCTGGGTTCTATGAGAAAGCAGAGTAAGCAAGGCATGGAAAGCAAGTCAGTAAGCAGCTCCGCTCCATGACCTCTGCGTCAGCTCCTCCAGCATCAGGTTTCTACCCTGCTTGAGTTCCTGTCCTGACATCCTTCAGTGATGAACAGCAATGCTGAAGTGTAAGCCCAATAAACCCTTTCCTCCCAAAGTTGCTCTTTGGTCATGGTATTTGGTCTCAGCAGCAATAGAAACCCTAACTAAGACAACAGACATACATGCTTTGGTGGTAGAGTGAGGTAATTCAACAGGGACCTTATGATTTCAACTTTGGACTGGACATTTAAAGATAATTCTCTCTCAGCCCTACTCCAGTGATTTCAGGTGCAGGAAAAAATAAGGAATTTATCCTCTCTAAAGGGTAGCTCACTCCAGCATCATGTTGCTTTTTAACATAGATGACAGTTAGGCACGCAAGGAATAGGTCTTTTTCAGACCAAAATAAGAGTGATTTTGACTAAATGAGCCTGAATTTCCTTTTTAATTAAAAATAATTTTTTTCTCAGATAAAATATCCTGATTATGGTTTCCCTTACCTCTACTCCTCCCAGTTCTTCCCCACCTCACAGGCTTCAAAGGGATAATAATAAAATATAAGAAGATAAAACAAAAACTGACATATCAGAATAGGATAAAACAAACAGAAGGAAAAGAGCCCAGGAGAAGTCACAAGTCACAAGAAACAGAGACCCACTCATTCACAAGAAACAGAGACCCACTCATTCACACACATAGGAATTCCATAAAAACACTGAAATGGAAGCCATAATATAGACGAAAAGGGACCTGTAGAGTAAAAAGAGAAATCATATTTTATTGTTGTTGTTATTATTATTGCTCTTATATAAATAACATATGTTGTTTATAATAAAATAAATAATAAGATTTAAAAAAAAAAGGAAAATCCCTGACATGACATTATGATACAAGGATCATCCAAGGATGCTGCTGAGTTCATCTTCTGTTGGCATCTGCTGCTGAGCATGCCCTTTGGAGTAGCTTGTTTCCCCAGAAAGACTCCCTTGGAGGAAACTAAGTTTTCATTTGAAAGTGGTTATCAGTTGAAGATTGCTTCTGGGTAAGGGGTGGGGGCATGTGTCCCTTCGCCTTTCAGCTCCAGGACTCTGCCCGTGTGGTGCAGACCTGTGCAGGGCCTGTGCATGCTGCCTCAATTCCTAAGAGCTTTGGCTTTGGTCGTGTTGGTTTAGAGGGCCTGTTCTCCTGGTGTCCTCCATCCCCTCTGGCTTTTGCACCTGTTCCTGTTCCACCGGCCTTCCTGAGCCCTGAGGGGAGGCATTGATGGAGACATCCTGTTTAAGGCTGAGTGTTCCAAGGTCTCTCATTCTCTGCATATCGTGTGACTATGCATCTCTGTATTTGTTCCCATCTGCTGCAGGAGGAAGCTTCTCTCATGATGGCTAAACAATGAGTATAGCAGGAATCATTTTAACACTACATGTTTTAGACCACTATTATTTGGTTTTCCCCTAGGTCCCTGGGATATACAGTCTCAGGTTCCTGGTCACCCAAGCAATGCTGGATATGGGTTCTATCTTGTGGAGTGGGCCTTAAGTCAAATTAGACATTGGTTGGTGACTCCCACAGACTTTGTGCCACCATTGCCCTAGCATATCTTGCAGGCAGGACACCATTGTAGATCAAAGGGTCTGTGGCTGGATTGGTGTTTACTTTTCTTTCCTCCTTGTGTAGTGTGCAAAGTACCTTCCTGCACCAAAGACACTAGCACATAGGGGTGAAGGCTCCATCTAGGCACCAGCTTGCCCTCTCCAGATTCAATGAGTCATGCAGGTATTATCTGCAGCAATGGGCCTTGCTGTCAGTTTGGAGAGAGCAACTATGGTCTTGACAACAGCCCAGGTTCTTAGAAATTGGCTCTGGGGATGTAGTTCAGTGGAAGACCGATTGTCTAGCATACTCAAGGCCCTAGGTGGGGAGGGATAAGTGGAAGGAAAAGAGGAAATGAGAAAGGAGGTTGGCTCTGAAAGCAGTTCTAGAAGAGGAGAGAGAATTCTGATAGGTGGAGGTCCTGATGGAGTTAGAGTAGGTAGCTCAGGATGACTCTTCGGTTGTCTTACTCTGATGGCCACTTATTACCATATATTATATACAGGCTTTAACATGCTCCTCCGCCTCACGACAAACTCCACCAACTGCCCTTCACCATTGCCATTTGGAACAAGGCCACTTAAGTCAAAATGTGTGGTTCCTGAGCCCATTTTAAAGAGGAGCTCCACACTGCCATTGCTTCCCTATTGGCACCCTCACTGCACAGATACTCACCCTTACTCTCCTATGTCCAAGTGCATTGTGGGAACAGAGCATCAGACCATCCAGAAACTGCAAACATGCTTTAAATTTAAAATGCCTTAGAAACAGAAGACATGCCTGGATTCTCTTGGTGTAGAGACTGCACAGGGACCTTCCTCCTGTGTCTGTCTGGCTAGGAAGACAGGGTCCAACCACTGGGACTCCTCATCTGGGTAATGCATTGCCTTCCCTAGAATACTCAGAATAGAAGGGCCACTGGCGTAGGGTAAGCCTGTGGTTATTCTTGTTACAGTGGAACTTTCCATGTCCTTTTTGCTGTCAAACTCATCTAAAGGCCCAACAGGCTTTCTGAGTGCTCTCCTACATAAGATTACATTAAACCAGAGGGTACACCAAACATCAGCTCCTCTCCAAACTTGCCACTCAGGCTCCTGAGACCACGGCAAGGCAATGTGTGAGCTCTGCTGTTGAACATAGCTACCTCTGAGCTAGCTGTTCCTGGTGCTCTGACAGTTTCTAGAATGTCTTAATGAAATAAGAAATAAGATTCTTCCGAGCTTTGGGTCCACAGAGCAGCAATTCATTAATGAATAGATCTGTGCACTGGGCATGGACGTACCCACATATGTCTAGTGTGCTTGCAAGCATTCTACTGCAAGTTCAGAATGTGGCACTCACGGCTTTCATGTGCCTGTCCCTAGGGGTGTATGTTAGTTACTTTGCTCATCACTGTGAGCAAATGTCTAACAAGAAGCCAATTAAAGACAGAAGCATTCATTTCAGCTCACAGTTTGAAGATACAATCCACTGTGGTGGGAAGGCATGTGGGTAGGAACTTGAGGCAGCTCGTTGGGAAGCACAGAGAGATGAATGCTGCTTCTCAGCTTGCTTTCTCCTTTGTGTTCAGTATTGGACCCCAGCATGTAGGAGAGCCCCACTCTCGTTTTGGATGAGTCCTCTCTGCTCAGTTCAATCCTTCTGGACACAACCTTAAAGACAGGTCAGTGGTGTGTTTCCACAGTGATTCTAAGTCCAATGACATAAGCAGTGAAGATTAAGCATCAGCTGGGGTGACCATTGGCAGGTCACATCACCTTGTCAGTACTGCACATGTGAACACCAAAGCTGTCACAGTAGAGATCTCTTCCAGATACTGCAATCTCAGATAAGGAAATAGTAAAAACTTCTTCATGGGAAACTGCATTTGCTTCTCAGATATAACTACAGTGAAATCTTATTCATAGATACACTGTCCCTCTTGGGATGTTAGAGGACCTCTTTTCCTGAGGTACCCAGTCCTGCTACACTTGTGTACACTTTGAGGCGTAATGGACTATTGATCTGGCTGTAATATTTGGCTAACCCTAGGCACTGGGTAAGGAGCCAGTGAGCAGCTGACCAGACTCCAGCATAGAAATCGCACAGTCTTATGGCAATGTCTAAAAAGGGTTTATGTTTTACACACAGAAACATTGTCACAACTGTCCTCAGAAGTCCAGTATTCAATACATGGTAGGACCAGGGTCTGCTTAGACCTTAAAATGTTGAGAATGTCACTGATTCCCAGTAAGATCTGCCAAGCTAGTCAAGAAAGGAGCATCTGTCCAAAGATTGCCTTTCTATCCCTGTTTCTATGTGATGTCCAGGTGAATAAAGTCCTAGAGATTTTCATTTTTCAAACCCAGAGTTTCATGGTGGTGTGGGGTGAATCTTAGCACAGTGGGGTTCCTTCATGGCAGGAGCAGCTTCCTTTTGCCAGTGTGGTCCTGGTAGGGAAGGCTGAAATTCCTACCTAAGAAGTCTGGAGTACAGGATCTAAAACCGTTCGGCCAGTGCTGGTATCTTACCCATGGTTATCTTATAAATACAGTCTGCTGAAGGGGTGCCTCTTCATTGCCTGCTCTTTGGGGTGCATTTTCACCAGCTAGGCCACAAAATTTATAATCCAGGAACCTCCAGGAGAGCCGTGACTATGTGTGTTAGGTGAGTTCCTCCAGAAGGCTTTGGGAACTTTCTAGATCTGATGATAAAACACCTTGCCTCTTACTTCCCTTTGAAAGTGAAGATCAAGAATCCAAAGAGGGGATAAACATAAAGCCTGAGCTTTGTCTTGGTGGCCCCTTTTTCCTTAACAGGATCTGTTAGTATCTTCAGTCTTTTTGAGTGGGCCATTTTAGGAACAGAAGGGCAGAATTTTCTCATTCTCATTCCTATATAAAGTGCATTTTGAAAATCGTGTCTCTGGCATGACCTACGGGCAATGCCCAGGGCTGGTGAGTGCTGTGCCTGTGGCATTTCACTTCTCTGTCCTCAGTGGAGAGTCTGTTGCTTATTGTAACTAGGAGAAACATTGTTTGAAATCTGAAGGGAATTCTCAGTGCATTTAAGGTGCATTTTGCTAACAGAACTCAGTGGATCAGGCCTCTCACCCTGACAATGTGTGGATGTGATATGTCTCTAATATTCAAGAGAGTTTGGGTGTCGGCCATCACCTGACAGTTCTAATGGGCTTGGAGAAATGTGCAGCTGAATTGTGGTGACCTACTTCAGATAGCACAACACTTATCATAAATATTCATTTTTACCTACCTAAAAAATCAGACTGAGAAAGCAGTCACTTTCAAAGTGAAGATCAGGGTAGTGGCCAGAAAAATATAATCTAAAGGATAACTTGATCAGGACCTTTCTTTTTCTAAAACAAAAATGTAAGTCACATGTATTTGTGTGTGTGTGTGTTGGCATGTCGGGTTGAGTATGCATGTCACAGTACCCGTGTGGAGGTCAGAGGACAACCTGAGGGTTCTTCCACCATGCAGATCTGACTGACTGCAGTCATCAGGCTTGGCAGAAAGTGCCTCTGTCTGCTGAGCCATCTTGCCAGCCTTCACCAGCACTTTTCACCATGAGGAATCACAATGAGCCTTGAAAAGCCCCATGTCCATCTGGCTAGACAAGGAGATGAGGCTCTGAGGTTATGTTGAGCAAACAGACCTTCCTCACTTCAGAGGCTAGCGACTTGCCCCACAGACTACCAAACACCTACATGGGCAGTGAGCTCTCTTGCCTCCATCCTCCTTGTTTCTTTTCTGTGTAATTCTTAAATAGGTTTTCTTTTATGACTCTGGAGGATAAAATCTAAATTGCACTTTATGTGAAATCTTTTCATATTTAATTTATTTCATAATGTCATGACATGTTCTGAGGAAGCTCTTCAAAAAAGTTCATGCGTGTGTGGTACTAAGGTGGGTGAAAAAAAGAGGCCACATACTGAGATCTTGCCTTGCAGAATATAATTCCTGGGATACAGCGTTGTCTTTCCATCCCACAGATAAGTCAAGACAGATGATGCAAAGGTGTGATGTGGTCACAGTGATAGGCAGAAGTGGGAGGCTGGAGACGGGGGATGCACGTGAGATTGTCTTAGAAGTTACCGTTGCTGTGATGAAACACCATGACCAAAAGCAATGTGGGAGGAGAGGACTTATTTAGCACACAGGTCTATAGAACAGTTTGTCATCAAAAGCAGCAAGGGCAGGAACCTGGAGACAGGAGCTAATGCAGAAGCCATGGAGGGCTGCTGCTTGATGGCTTGCTCCCCAAGGCTTGCTCAGCCTGCTTTCTTATAGAACCCAAGAGCACAAAGCCCAGGGATGGCACCACCCAGTATAGGCTGGGCACTCCCCTATCAATCACTAATTAAGAAATGCCCTACAGACCTGCCTACAGCCCGTCTTATAGAAGCATTCTCTCAATTGAGGCTCCCTCCTCTCAGGTGACTTTATCTTATATCAAGTTGATATAAAACTAGCCAGCACAATGATATTGCCAGACATCTGCTGTCCTCAGTAACAAGGTCCAGACATGAGAAGACTTACTTTGTCCTCCCCCATTACAGGGTGCCAAAAAAAAAAAAATGTAACTTGTCTTCCTCAATACCCACCCTTCCACATTCATGTTTGCTGCATTCTTACCAGCAACCAGAATCTGCTGTGTCTTCTCCATACCAACTGCTGTTTCTGCTGAGAGTGGACACAGAAGGGAGAGTGTTTGATCACGGAACTCATGGCAGTGGAGAGTGTGGGTGCATGTGAGCATTAGGCACCTTTGTACGGCAGCATGGTGGTAAGGCTGCTGAGACTGCACTGTACAATATGGCTGTCGTGAAGACACAAGGAAAACAGGAGAGCATTAGGACCAATGGGATGACTGCATAAAGACGTCCATGAAGGTGTGTCTGTACAGGTGGTGTGTGGACAGGAGTCTTGGGGAAAAGGAAGGTGTTAGAGGAGTGGTCCTCAATCTGTGTGCAGGTCCCTATCCCTTTGGGGGTCAAAGAATTCTTTTGCAAGGTTGACTAATTGGAAAACACAGACGTTTACATTACAATTCATAACAGTAGCAAAATTACAGTTATGAAATAGAAACGGAAATAATTTTATGGTTGGGGTCACCACAACCCGAGGAACTGAATTAAAGGGTCGCAGCATTAGGAAGGTTGAGAACCACTGTGTTAGAGGAAGTATTCCAGACAGAGGAAGAACATGGTGCAGAGCAAGCTCTGTGTTACATGTAGGCTCAAGTAGTGATTGAATCAGACACAGTCTGGTCCCGTGTTCTTGGCATGTTCATTCTGAAGGGAAGAGAAGTTAAACTCGAAAACAACAGACTCCATCTGTAATTAAAAGTCAGGCTATTTCCATCACCCACATGGTGGCTCCCAAGCATCTATAACTCCAGTTTCAGGGGATCTGATGACCTCTTCTGAGCTCCATGGGTGCTGAATGCACAGGCTGCACATATATACACACAGGCAAAATACTCACACACGTAAAGTAAAATATCCCTTAAATGGGTTATAACAGAGAACAGTGGGGGAGAAGACTTGGGACTGGCTGACAGAAAGGAGGGAGGGGTGACCTGGAAGGAAGACAGTGGAACAGAGAGGCCAGAAATGGGACGAGTCTGGAGTCTTCTGAGAGACCAGAGGAAAGACAACTCTGGAGCTTTTGCGATCTTGAAGGGAGTATGAAGAGCTAGAGGCTGGAAATGGTGCAACCCACTGGAAAGAGTCTGATTTGTAAGCTCAGCACAGCATGTGCTACTGATCATGATGAACTCTGAAAGAAATGATCATATTTGCAGTTAGAAAACATGGCCCATGACATAGGCCCGTGCTACCAAAGCTGTAGCAGCAGAAATAAATAGCTTAAAAATAGCTTAAACTTCCAGCCGGGCAGTAGTGGCACATGCCTTTAATCCCAGCACTCGGGAGGCAGAGCCAGACGGATCTCTGTGAGTTCAAGGCCAGGTTGGGCTACAAAGTGAGTTCCAGGAAAGGCGCAAAGCTACACAGAGAAACCCTGTCTCTAAAAAACAAAACAACAACAAAAAATAGCTTAAACTTCCAAGAAGACAGAAAAGGCACATTGGTGTGGACTGTATGGGTGAGTGGGTAGGGAGGGGAGTGGGCACTGGATGGTGTCTCCACCACCTTTCTGTGTCTCAATGTCTGATGAGGTACCCTCCTGGTACCTCAGTGCCGTGGTCATGTGTTAATTGTCCCCTGGATCATGGGAAGAAGAGGCACATCTTTTGCAGAGACTTGACCAGGACCAGGCCCTTGCCCAGTTCCTGCCCAGGCTTGTCCTATGAGGTGAGTGCTGCCAGCCTCTTGTGGAGATGAGGAAGCTAAGGAGTAGTGGAGGCAAAGGCTGGCCAGTGTGTAAATAATTCCCTGATCAACATCAGAACACTTTTGAAGGCCTCTGGGGTTTATGCTGACTTGCCAGCACACAGAATTCATTTTGCTGTGAGGTTGTATTCTTGAGTTTTGGTTTATGCTTTGAGATAGGGTCTCACCTTGAAGCCCAGGATGGCCTTAAACTCATTATTGTTCTGCCTCAGCCTCCTGAGTGTTAGAATTACTGGTGTACCCTACCACACTTGGCTTATGAGGCATTTTAAGAGTCCTCTATTCCTAGGTCTAGCTTTATTCCTTGCAGAGGTAAAATCCACTCTGTGGGGAAACTCCTTCCTCCGAGGGATGTCTTGAGAAGCCTCAGAGCAGAGGGGACAAAGCCCTGTCTTCTTTGGAACAGAGATCACCAAAGCTGTGCATTCAGATTCAACTCCAACATGTGAACAAAGCATCCTCACGTGCAGACCAAGGCCATGTTGCCTTTGATAGTATGCCAAGGGGATTATGTTGTCCATGAAGGATTTAGTCTAGAGCCTTACAGGCCCGGAGGAAGTGGCACAGAAAACAACTATGGTGCCTTGTGAATTAAGACACGAAGGAGCTTTTATATTCATCTTGGTAAGCAGATGTTCCAAGTATTCCTCTGGCAAAGATAAATGTGAAGGGGTGAAAATTAACAGAAGGCCATTATCTTTTCTCCCACAGACCTTGAGAGAAACAAACCTCAGAGAAAGACTTCCCTCAGTTCCTAGATGTTTCCCTCCCTCAGCCTCTTTCGCTGAAAGTGAAGGAGTACTGTGTTTATTCAGCGGTAGGACCTTCACAAAGCCAGGCAGGAGGCCTTGATGAGGTGCTCTGTTGGCTGTGCCAGAAGCCTGGGGACACGCTTGCCAAACACTGATGTTTGACTAATTGGTGGTGTCTGGGGAGCTGGCCCGGGAGAAAAGAAAGAACGGCTGTGGGTGTTAGGAAAGATGTTTCAATGCTCGATGCTGAGGTCTTGGAGAAGGGCCTGCACAATGCCAAGAGCGTGAAGATTTGGAAAAACCATTTTGAAACTATCAGTTACACTCCCAAAGGAAGTCGTGCCCAGACTACCCAAGCTGCCAGGGCTGGGCTGCGGCAGACTGAAGCAGGAGTGTAACGCCTGGAGGCCACCGTGAGTTCCCTGCTTCATGCTCCTCCTGGAACCTGCCAGAAAGGCTAGACAGGGATGTGGAGAGGTGTGTGGTGGAGGTGAGGGCACAGAGCAGGAGGGTCAGAGCTGGCAGGGCCTTCCAGCACCAGCCATGCCCTGCCAATTGAGCTGAGGAATCGCTTCCTATTAAAGGTTTCCTTCTATGTCTGGTTTCCTCTGAAGGCAGGACTTAGGGGAAAAGGTGCTGAGGGGCCTTGAGGGTTTATAGACCAGCCCAATTCCAGGTTCTTCTTGTCTCTTGACAGCAGACAGTGTGACCAGCCACCTCACACTTCTGTCACGATGCCTTCCCCCACCAGGATGGACACACACACACACACACACACACACACACACACACACACACACCATGCTCTAAGTCAAAATGAACCTTTCCTCCCTTCTTTCCATGGATCCGGTCACAGCAGTATGACAAGTAACTAATACAGGAGTGATCCTACCCTGCTCAGTGATTCCTGGGGAGCTCTGCAGTCTATCAGATAAGACCTGGTCAGGCTGAGCCTCTCAGAGAGCTCCCTCCCTCTCCAGAAAGGGTCTGGGTCATAGTCTAGTTCCTTCCCAAGGCACTCACCTTCCTACTATGTGGGAGGTTGGGGATGGGAGGGACTGAGGGGGAGAATCTCATGTGTGCGCATCTGGATGTTACTAGTGGCACGCTGCACAGACCAGCCTCTGTGTGCACTCCAGGGGTCAGCTGGCCCTAGTAGTCACATTGTTGGCATCTAGTCAGAGGGTAGTTCTGTGCAAAGTGTGATAATTTACCACTATTATCTGACAAGGTGAGGGGTGCCTAGTAACTCAGGGGCAAGGTGAGTGTGTGTCTCCTAGGTGTTAATGTGGGAGTGTGTTTTGTGTGCAGAAGGCTGTCCCTAGTAATGCTGTGCAAAATGGAAGCACGGGCAGCAGCTCAGTTGTGCCAGGCTGTGCAGAGAAATCCAGCATGGAGCCAGTATGCTGAAGAACTGTGTGACACTGAGGTGGTGTCCTGAGAGCTAGCTCACAGCAAGTGGGTACATTTTCACTCACATAGATTTCCAAACCTAAAGCAATGTTTCTCAGTGGATAGAAATGCGGCAGTGCTGGAAGAGAAACTGAGGCAATGACAGGCACAGTTAGAGGGGACCCCTCTCAAAGCAGAGGAGACAATAAGGGTGTGGCATAAGGATGGTCCCCAGGTGAGATGTGCTGTGTCTCCAGGGCATGGAGGGAGTAACGCTGTTACTGGTGCCTGACTACAGCAGTGTGTCTGCTCCCATCAGAGCCCATAAAGCAAATGCTGAGAGGGTGACTTTTCTAAATCATATTGCAATTTAAAAAGCCCCTGTTAAACAAAAGTGCTGGATGGACATACTGGCTTTTGTTAAACCGTGACCTTTTTCGCCTTATGTATAATTGGTGTTATTTTTATCTACTTGGGAGTGATGTATAGAGTCCTCTGTGGTTCACAGTTTACCTGGGGCTGGAATGAAGTTATCACTGTGACTATCTGCACCCTGTCTGCCCCAGGCTTGCTTGCCTGTCTCACCCTAGGCCAACCCAAGATAACAATGGTACGCTCCATTTCCTGTTCCAGATGTGCCCTGACTGGACTGTGGCATGCTTTTCTGTGTCCCACTGGTCTGAGAAGTCCCAACAGTATCACCAACCTCATGTTTTCTAGACTAGTCTGGCATATAATCAGGATTAGCAAAGGCTTGTGTGGTTTTGTAGAGATATTAGGAGAGAGATGATGGAGAGAAGTGGGTGGGGTCGGAGTGTGCATGGTGGTAATTATTTCAAACTTGCCACTTCTGCAGTTTGTTTGGCTTGTTAGATTCCCATTGCTATGGTAACACATTACCACAATGTAATGATGTGAACCAACACTCGCTTATTACAGTTCAGATCTGGGGGTCTGAGGTTGGAAGCAGGGCTCATGGATCTGGAGTTGTGGCTGGCCTGACCATGCTCTTTCCGGGAGGCCCTAGGACGGAGTCCATTTCCTTCCCTGTTCCTCCCCTGGAGGTTTCCAGGTTCTCTGACTTGTAGTCCCTGCCCACCTGCAAAGCCAGCATGGCTGCTCCGTCTCACCTATACCATCGCTCAGATTCAAACACCGATGACCCCCTCTTCCATATCTAAAGGATGCATGACTATGCTGAGCACACCCAGATGGACCAAGACAACCTCACTTTAGGAATAGTTCATGAGCAACCTCACCCCGCCTGTGGCTGTGGCATCCTGGAGGAGAGGCGTCACTCACCTTATTGGGTATGTTAAGGAACTAATGACAGCACCCATTTGGTTTGAAGATGCTGAGAGCACTTCCTACTTCAGAATTATAGTGGATCGAGGTTCTAACTCCCAAAGGAGACATAAGGCAAGGACGGTGTGCAGAGTTTTTAGGTTTTGTTTCATAAAGGCTCTGGAAATACTGGTGTAGACGGGGAAGGAAAGGGGCAGAGAAGGCTGCCAACAAGGAGTGTCTCTTCAGGCTGGGCATGGTAGCCATGACTATAATGTCAGCACTTGAGAGCAAGAGACACGCCAACCCTATCTCACAAGCAAAACAATAAACACACAAACCAGAAGGTGTGTTTGTAGGGTGTCCCAACTTTGTGGGTTTGTTCTTGTTCTGCCAGCTTGGCAGAAGCTACTGGGGTTTGGGAAGCAGGACTCAACTGAGAGAATGCCTCCACAAGATCGGTCTGTAGGCAAGTCTACCAGGCGTTTCCTTGATTGATGATCGATGTGGGGGGTCCAGCCCACAAAGGCTGATGCTACCCCTAGGTCCTGAATTATATAAGAAAGCAAGCTTAGCAAACCAGGGAATTCAAGTCAGTCAGCTGCATCCCTCCGCTGCCTGTGACAGTCCTGCCTCCCTGTTTCTGCCTCCTGCTGCCTTCCCTGGTTACTACAAGCTGTAATAAACCTTTCTCTCCCGAGTGAGTTGCTTTTGGTCATGCTATGACATCACAGCACTGGAAACTAAGCAGGTCACAGGCTGTTAGCTTGTACAAGTGGCATAGGATGAGCAGAGTCAAGATCTAGGGAAATCCCAGTCAGAATTATCGTTAGTATGCATCTGCTATTGGTTGGTTGCTTTCTTAAGGAGAACTAAATTCCCAAGAATGTGGGAGCACCAGGACCCGGGCAAAGAGTGAAATGTTCTTGTGCAAAGAGGAAGTATGGTGAAAATACACTAAAAACAATCAAGGCTGAGAAGAGAGAGACCAAGCCAGGGACAAGGACAAAAGGGTGCAGCAATGTCTACCATGACTATGGTGGAGTTTAGAATCTGAATGGGATCCTTGAACCAGAGTTCAGAAAATTCCCCACACTTCCTGAAGGAGTCTTCAAGACCTTTGACTCCCAGCAGAACAAATGCCCCACCCTGTGCCAACCATAAGTGCTCCCATTTTATGTTTTGTATGGTGAAATATTTTGTTTGATTAAAAGCGACATGGAATGCTTTTGAGAGAGACTTTCTTGAAATTTATTTTCTCATCCTGGACATTGCTAATATTGGGTGTCAGGGTTTGCCAGGTGGGAATGGAAAGGACAGAGGGTGCTCATTTTTTCCCCTCAGGGTTTTCAAGAATAGAGCCTGGATTTGGTTTTAACTGTTAGAGGAAAGAAAATTCATCTTTCCATCAGAAAACTTAAAAGCTGCATTGCTTGGGATCTTGCAACCTCTCCTTTCAACACAGGGTGAAGGAGGTGTGGTAGAGGAGGGAGGGACTTTTGAGCAATTTCATGTTAATGATATGTTTAAGGGTGCAATGATGGTGTGGCGCAGCTATTGACATGATTTGTGATTGTTTGTGTCACTTTGCCTGAGGAGCGTGATGTGACGGCCCTGCAGTGGGAAGGGGCTAACGCAGGGCTCTTACTGAGCCCTGGATTATAATTTATATCAAGAAGGTCTATACATTCCATAATTATGGTGTGCTGTGAATTAGTAGAGTAATATTGAATATCCCTAAACCCCTTATTATGGTTTTTCACTTGAAATATGTTTTCAATATGCATTTATTCAGCAATGCTTAAACATGGCAGGTCATAAACACATGCTTTTAAAATCCTGTGGCTGCATTTCTTCCTGCTTAACTGTAGCAGGAATGATGTTATTATGTTATATGTTATGTATAAATGATGTTATTAACAGCAAGTGGGAGGGGAATGGGTGGGGCTCCATAAAAACAAGCAGTATTTTTTGTTCTAGAAGTATCTCTTATTTCTGAGCCAGTATCCCCAAAGCAAAGGAGAGCAGTATCCTTCAGAAACCTGCTGCACATTCCTTAGTGGGAATTCTCTACTTTTTGTAGTTCTTGGCCTGAAGTGTGATATGGTGGCTATGCATGTTGGAAATCTGCCATGTTTATGTGGCAATGCCTGGTAAGCTTACTACATTAGCACATGGTCGCTGCTCACTTCTGGGAAGAAGAGCTGAAGATCCAGCCCTCCAGTTGTTAGGAGCGTGATCAAAATGGCTGGAGCCACAGAGTTGTATCCTGTGACTGTCCCTCAAATGAGAATTAGGCTACATTCTGCGCAGCATGCAGTAACCCAGATACATAATGGGATTCCTCCAAGGGAATGAAACTGAGTGTTTTCCAGAAGAAAGAACAGACACTTAAAGTTGGTTTTAAGGGCTCACTACTATTTATCTGGCACACCTGAATCTACTTGCAGACCTATGCTTGCAATTTCAGTGCATGGACACCAGGTGGCAGGCAAGACCAAATTCATGGAAAACAACATACTGTTCTTCATCCATGCAGCTGGTAAAACAATATAAAAGACTAAAAAGATATTTTTTTTTATTTCATACGTTCATTTATATATATATATGTCATTCCACCATATGGGTCCAAGGGATCAAACTCTGGCCATCAGCATTGGCAGCAAGCCCCTTTTACAGCTGAGCCATCTCATTGGCCCTCAGAAGACATGCTAAAAAATAGTTCAGGGGCTGCCTCCACTTTTAAATCTAATATGCTCGTTGTAAAGACTATGGCAATGCAGACTAATGATATTCTATTTTTCTGAATATGGAGAAGATAGTTCAGTGGGATTTTATAAGGGTACAGATTCTTTTCTTTGATAAGCATAGTATACAACTCAGTACGATACACCAAGTTCCAGACATGTAATTATGTTTTACTACCCCTGAAAAAAATATGAAATCCTATAGATAAAATCAACGCATCACTTTCAGGAGATGCTGAAGTACAGGAAGATTATAGCAGTACTGAAATATGTCTGAAACGTTAAGTCAGGGACCTGTACTGACACCTGGAGCTGTGCGGCTTGTATATTTCCTAAGAAGATGGCATAGCTTGTTTCCTTGCACACTGACTTTCAGGTTCCCATGGGTGGCAGCCGCACATGCAATGTGGAATGTTTAGATCTGTTTGATTGATGGAACGGAGGAATGCCTTGTATTTGCTGAATGGTTGGTCTGGGTTTATGTGTCGTCATTTCCATTCTGCCCAGTCATTTGAAGACTTCATAAAAGGATGTGTTGGAAGGAGCAAAAACTACCCACAGGCTGTTAGGTGCTGACAAATGAATGCAGAGACCCGTGTTCTGCTTAACAGCAGGGACAGTTTGTACAGCCAGTGATTAAGTTAGATAATCAAGAACGTGATTAAGAAATGGGAGCTCCTGGGCGAAATTAAATGCCGTCTTCCTAAGGTCTTCGCTCTTTTGAATTAATTTTCAATTGAACCTTGGCTTTCTCTCTTGTGCTAGTGGTGCTGACCCACTGCACTTTGGGAGGCTCATCTGACGTTCTTCAGAGACCCTCCCTGGAAGTGAAGCCAAGGTCCAGCTCACAGGTCCCACAGAGCCCAGTTCAAGAAATGATTTCCTTTTGGTAGTGGAAGAGAACCCAGATTTATACTTCACTTAACACAGTTCTGCTTTACTATAAATCGTGAGGTCAACTTGTGCTTCCGTAACCAAAGTGAGAATAGTAGGGGTCTTAGAAGCCAAATTTTTACCACTTGACACCAAAGACCTGGAGCAAACAGTCAAAAACACTTGTAACGTAAGAGCAGCGCCTCCTGGAAGTAGATAGGGTTGGCGGGAGTCTATACACAACTCTCAGGCACCATGTTCCCAGTACACACAAGTGTTCAATTTCAATTAAAACGTGAGCTGCTATTTCTAGTGTTAGTGGCTTCTCATTCACTTTATTTGAATCTAAGTGGCATGCAGAATTCTTCAGCTTTTTTTACCTCCTCATTGTGAGGCTGGGAATGGAAGTCAGGACTGTCTCCAGCCCAAGGGATTGTTTTTCAGTGCAGAATAAGTGAAGGCAGAGGAAGGCCTCTGGCTCCCAGGTTCTGTGGAATGTGTTTTCTCACACTCCCCACTTTTCTTTTTGCATAACGTGTCTGTCTGGTGTCACTGAATCCCTTTCTGGGGTCTTTCCTGTCCTCCTGCAGGGTTCACCAAACTCACCTGTCTGAATACAGACTGAATTCTCTACAGAGGTGAAATTATCAGTGAAACTTTACAAAACACATGCAACCACATCTTAGGCTTTTGTTTCATGCCAAGTTCTGTGTTAGGTTTGGGAATAACAGTCAATGGCTGATCTTCCATGAGGAAATGGGCAGACCAGAGCTGGGCTGCCACCATACTGCATACTACAAAAGGTCCCTGCATTCCTGCTGAGAGAATACCAGGTGTCCCTCAGAGGCTCTTCCTGCCAGAGGATGCAGAGGTGTTACCCAGAAGCCGAGACCATATTCTCTGTGCTTGGCAGGAGAGCAAATAAGAATGATAAGGATATGTGCATGACTTGGGGAGAAACCAAATCCAGCAGATTGGATTTATCATGTTAGTGATAGGGAGAGAGAGAGGGGGGAAAGCAGTCTGGGTTCATTTTTCCCTAAGGACAGGCTGGTTTACAGTCCCTCTGCTGTTAGCTGGGCTCAATGAGTCTTGGTTACTTAATTTCCCAGGGCTCTGGGTCAGTCATTCTAGAACCTGTTTCTCTGGCCTCTGTTTCATCAATGAATGTGGAAGAATTCCAAAATAGAATCTCTTACTTGAGTTGCTTGACCAGGGTGAGCTGGATAGCCTCATCTAGTGATGAGGAACATGGCTGCTCAGTGAGACTCCAGGCAGGTGGATCTGCATACCTTGGCATCCTATGTCCTTTTCTCTCTATTGGAGTGAGTGTGAATCCTTTCTTCATTTGGTTGATATGAAGGAAAGATCCATCAGCACATAAAAGACAGCAGGTTCCAAAGCAAGTTGACTGGGTTTAACCAAGATGAAGGGGACAGCACTGTCCTCATCCGTCCTCATCGGTCATTCTGCAACACGTTAGCTTCTGTTTGTTGCTTCACCACTTAAAATGTCTTCAGTAGAATGCCCAATGAAATCTGCAGTCTTTACTGCAGCACTGTTCACAACAGCGAAGATGTAGAGCCAGCACAGGCGCCAGGCAACAGACGTGTGTGTGTGTATGTGTGTGTGTGTGTGTGTGTGTGTGTGTGTGTGTGTGTGCGCGCGCGCAGTAGTTTAATTCAGCCATAAAGAACAAAGTTATGTCATTTTCAGAAAAATGGATGATACTGGAATGTTGTATAAAGTGAAATAAGCAAGGCTCAGAAAGACAAATACCGTTTCCTCTCATATGGGGAATCTAAATTTTAAAAATTCCCAGCACTTGGGAGGCAGAGGCAGGCGGATCTCTGTGAGTTCCAGGCTAGCCTGGTCTACAAACTAAGTTCCAGGAAAGGCGCAAAGCTACACAGAGAGACCCTGTCTCAAAAAAACAACAACAACAACAAAATAATAAATAATAAATAAAAAATAGATGAAAGTGAATGGATCACTATTTGGAGGACAAGGACCAGTAAGACGGGAAAGCAAGAGAGGATGAAGAATGTACAGCAGGAGCAAGGGTACCAAGTGAGGGAGAAGGGGGTGAATGTGATCCTGAGTACATTGGATAGATGTATGATACTGTCACAATAAAACCCATTGTTTTTATGAATCTATGTGAATAATAGTAAACAAAACAGGCACAAATAAGGCATCTGAATTTTAAGATTCAGAAGAACAAGACAAGAAGCCACAAGTAGTTATGCAGTTACAAACACAACTGTTTAAACACTAATCCAGGCCCCGGAGCTAGTGTGCACAGTTCTAGCCTGGCGCTGACAACACCCACCAGGCTGGCCTCTCACTGCACAGAGCATCTTAAAGGGTAAATGTTGAGAATCCTGAGCAGATCCCATTTCCACAAGGCCTACAGGGAACTTCGAGTGCACCACCTTACCACCTCCCACCACAGTCAAGGTCCGCAGTGAAGCCACCCCCAAGGTGCAAAGCTAGGGGACGATGCTGCTTTAACAAACAAGTGACCAAAGGTGTGTATCTCCGGACTCCGGGAAATGGGTTTGGTACAGCTACAAAAGCTACAATTTAGTTTAAAAATATAAAAACAGATGCAGGCTGTTCTTCCAGAGGTCAATTCCTAGCACCCTCACGGTGGCTCATGACTATCTGTAATGAGATCTGGCACCCTCTTCTGGCCTGCAGGTGTACATGCAAACAGAGTACTGTATATATAATAAATAAGTCTTTAAAAAATAAAATAAATATAAGATGCAGATAGATGCTGCTGCACCGATCAAATGCACTAGAAATTTCTAAAAGAAATGATACCTCAGAGATACTTTGGGGGTCTGAAGGTGAGGCTGGTGAGGTGAATGGGGTCATCTCCATGGGATGCAGCAGTCCTTGTGATGAGAGAATTTTAGGAAACATAGAACAAAGAAGTTGGGGGGTTTTCCAGTGAAATTTGGAATTGAGAGAGAAAGAAAAACTCACATTGTGCTGACCAAGACGGAGACTCAATTCAGAGAAATTGAGTAAGAGATGAAATTCCCAGAATCCAGAGAAAAATGAGTCGAAGGTATTCCCTAGAGTGCAGCTAGATCAGAAAGCTGACTCAAGTGTTTGGGCAGGATGCCACAGGGAGATGCCACTCCGGAAGCCCAGATGCTGGTTTGGAGCTGGGTCAGGAGAAGACCCCAAGCCCATGAGGACAGAGGGGATTGAAAGAGCAGCTTGGTGCAGTGGAAAGGGAAGGGAAGGGGAGGGCAGGGGAGGGGAGGGGAGGGCTGGGCAGGGGAGAGGAGGGAAGGGAATAGAGGTTGATCAGAAAAGGCTGAGTTCAAGAAGCATCTGGAGAGACATTTAATGCTTCAAACTCATGCCAAGCTAATTGAGTAATGTGAGCTTATGATCTTGTAAATTATTTCAAGTGTATATAGTTTTCCCCTGGGGCTGCATTACCATGCAGTTCAATATGGGTTGTGTATTTGAATAGGCCCTGAGTGAGCCATGTGTGTGTGTGTGTGTGTGTGTGTGTGTGTGTGTGTGTGTGTGTGTGTGTGTGCAGCATTCACTGAGCAGAGTACACATTCCCGATGCAGTGTGCAGGTTCCTTCGGGTTTCTGTGGGGAGTATCGCACAGACGGTCTAATTCTCACTACATGAACCGATCCTCACTCTGATGCAGCAGCTCCTGTTTGGCCTCTCAGGTGCTATCCCACCCGTGTCTGGACGGCGGGTATGGAGGAGGAACTCTGGCAAGTGAGCATTTCTGTGACTCCTTTTGATGGGCAGCCCCTCTCTGAGCCCACCTCTTCATCACCCTGCCATTTGTCTACAATCCTCCTCTTCATGAAAGCCTAGGACTCTGTTCACAAAGCTGAGTGAGGGTGCAGGCTGTGGACTGTAACAAAGGGGAGAATCCTGCTGCCTGACAGCCAGGCCTCACACCCCTCTGCCCCTCCCATTCTCTTCTCATGCCCCCTCTCTAGACGCTGTGTGAGTGTCAGGAAATCTAGGTCAGTTTACCCAAGTAGAAAGTGCTATTTTATTGAGTTAACTGCACAAACTACTGCCTTGTTTTATAGAAACAAAACCCCTGTGTCCTTGGCATGGTCTCTGGAAGCTTTCATAGGCCTCTAGAAATCACTTCTATTTAAAGTCAACAATGAAAACGAGTGAATAAATAGAAAATAAAATAAAATGAGGAGTGAAAAACCCTCCGCGTGCATGTGATTACCCAGGACAAAGTGTCATATCTTCCTGTTGAGTTTAGCAAGTATAGCGCTAAATTATCTGTCTTGATTGTGCAAGGACTTCACATAAAATTGTCACTTCAGTGCCAACACACCCATCAGCATAGAAGACAAGACCCATCTCACAACTGTGGAATTGTCATTATTCTATAATTTGACCCATTGAATTTATTTCACTATCAAAGGAGGATGGGGGCTCTGCGCTGTTAAACTTCACTTTGAATTCCACACCATCTCATCAGGCTTCCAGTTGTACAGATATGACTTTTTAAATGGCTTAACTTTATGACCAGGCTGCTTGGGAGTAGAGCTGGTTGGCGATGCAGAAATAGTGCTGTACACAGAAGATGAGCGGGAGACAGCTGCCGACCGCAGACGTGAAGGGGAACTCGGCTCTTTATTTTGTTCCAACAGTCAAGAAGCATTTCATTTGCGACACTCTGTCTTTACTGTATTTACAAGGGTATTTGTCTGTGACAGATAAGAACTGGACATAAAAGCCTGGTCCTTCATCCTCATAGTTGGAGGAAAGCCTGTGATATAGCACCATCACCTCACTCGGTACTGCCCAGTTTTTTGAGAGAGATAAAGACTGAGCTGCCAGCCCCATTTTATTGGCCTCATTCAGAGCAGCTGATAGCATGTGATAGCTATTTCCAGAACTTTCCCAAGATGCTGCTCTGCTCATCATAGGAAGAGGTGGAGAAAAATCACCTGTGATATTCTAGCCTAAGTTCTAGCATTGGGTTCGGTTTCTCAGACAACATCTTGCTAATGTAACCCACGCTGGCCTTGAACCTTCACATTCCTGCACAACCTCCCAGATGCTGGGATTGAAGGCACACATTGCAATACTCCACCAACCAAAGCCTTTTTGAAGCACATACCTCTGAATACAGTTGTCATGGTTAATCTTGTCACCTTGATTGACAGAATTATAAAACACACTGCTAGGTGTGTCTGTGAGGGTGTTTCCAGTGAGGATTGAACAAGACCCACCTTGAATGTGGGTGGTGCCACCGCATGTGTGGTGTGGGCCCACACAGAGTAAAGGAGGAAGGAGCTGAAGAGAGCAGACACTGTTTCCTCTGCTTCCTGCTGTGTGCTCTTCCATACTTCCCCTCTCCCTCTTCCTTACAAGGCTTGTGTCTGGATCTTTGTCACAGTTCAGCATCTACCACAACTAACTTGCAATGACAGTGAAGAGGTAGCCTTCAATGACTCTGAATTCTCTCAGTGTTTAAGACAATTAGATACCAGAAGCCTAGGCCAAAGCGGTTAAAGATTCTAACTGCACAGAAAGGTACTGTTCAGCAGAGGCCTTGAGGGTAGCATGAAGCCCCCTAGTATAGACCCTTCCCGCAGGCAGCGGGGGTCTGGGCAAGAGTGCTACAGTCTCTAGTGCTGGCTGAGTTTAGCAAGGATGACTCACTGGTCTAGAGCAACCTTTTTAAGATGCTGAAAGTGAGCTCCAGAACTTGGGCACAGGCATTCCCCCCTAAAAAGTCCAAAAGATCTCTTTCCTTTACCAAATCAGTGGCTCTAGTTTTTCTCTGTCACCACGGTTTCAAAAATGCCCCAGCGTTGGTCTCAGCGCATGACTACCCATTTCAGTGTTGAAGGCTGTGTTTGCCCACTCTGCCTCAGGCTCCTGGAACAGTCCACGAAAGGACCCAGCAGTGAATATGTGGTGGGCGGGGTTGAACCTCTGGCCTTTGCTACCTGCTTGGAGCCTCCTTTCTCTCTTTGAAAGCACTGTCAAGATGTCAAAAAGACCCAAGATGTATACAGCATCTCTTTACAGGTACCTGTGAATGATTAGACCCCATCTCTGGCTGTGAGTCATGAAGTGCCAGCTTGAGGGTCCATGCAACAGAAGGCCAGTGCTAGTGCCTTGAAACTGCCAGCCTATGCTGAGCTCAGTGTGAGCAGAGCTAAGGCATGCATCATGAACTCGAACAGGGCTTTTCTGTGCCGCCTGCTGCTGCTCCTCAAGGTGAAAACAGCTGTCATGCACATTCAGCTAGACTTTGCCATTCATTCATTCCTTCATTCATTCCAGAAATGCATATTACATGGCCACGCATATGCTGGATAGTGATCTAGAACCTGGGAATACAGAAGAGAGCAAGACAGATCAGAAACCCTGACACTGTGGAGAAGGCACCTGTGTGGATAGAGACACAGAGTATAAGGGGAAGGTTTGCAGGCCTGGAGGAGACAGAGTATGTGGGGACAGTGTGCAGGCCTGGAGGAGACAGAGTATGTGGGGACAGTGCACCTGTGTGGAGGAGACAGAGTATGTGGACAGTGCACCTGTGTGGAGACAGAGTATGTGGGGACAGTGTGCAGGCATGGAGGAGACACAGTATGTGGGGACAGTACACCTGTGTGGAGGAGACAGAGTATGTGGACAGTGCACCTGTGTGGATAGACACAGAGAGTATAAGGGGAAGGTGTGCAGGCCTGGAGGTGACAGAGTGTGTGGACAGTGCACCTGTGTGGAGGAGACAGAGTGTGTGGACAGTGCACCTGTGTGGAGGAGACAGAGTATGTGTGGACAGTGCACCTGTGTGGAGGAGACAGAGTATGTGGGGACAGTGTGCAGGCATGGAGGAGACAGAATATGTGGGGACGGTGCACCTGTGTGGAGGTGACAGAGTGTGTGGACAGTGCACCTATGTGGAGGAGACAGAGTATGTGGACGGTACACCTGTGTGGAGGAGACAGAGTATGTGGGGACAGTGTGCAGGCATGGAGGAGACAGAGTATGTGGGGACGGTGCACCTGTGTGGAGGTGACAGAGTGTGTGGACGGTGCACCTGTGTGGAGGAGACAGAGTATGTGGACGGTGCACCTGTGTGGAGGAGACAGAGTGTGTGGACGGTGCACCTGTGTGGAGGAGACAGAGTATGTGGGGACGGTGCACACACATGGAGAGTGGAAGAGAATCTGCAGATAAGGCATCAGTGAAGTTTACCACAGATACTTGCTGTGCAGGTGCTGGAGGGAGATGACCATTGCTTAGCAGAGAAGCCCTATGGGAAGAAGTATTTGAGCGAAGACCCGAGGTGAGGGAGCGAAGGGTTCTACCATCTCAGGAAGTTTCCCAAATAGGAGAAGTAGCAGTGCAGCGCCCCTGAGGAGACTAGTCTGATCAAGCAAGGAACTGGATCCTTGGTGCAGAGTGGATCATGGAGGGCAGGAAGGGATGAGACCCCGAGGCCACCAGAGCAATGTGTGAGGAAGGGAGCAGAGGAAGCCCAATGGTTCTGCTGCCAAGCCTGGGGAACAGCACACATGATCGTGGTGAGTCATGATGCTGGACGAGAATCAGACACTGAGCAGAGCCCCAGCAATCAGCGTAGCGGTTGTTCCGTTTGGTTGATCCTGGTTAATGGAAAAATGGCTTGAGACAGCTGGAATTTAGCCACAGTACAAAATCCGATGTAGCACAAGTCTGTAAGCAAGTACCTCTGAAACAGGCGGTCACTCTCCTGTCTCTGTGTTCCAGTGCTGCTGGCAAACGAGTGTCTGCAAAGTCACCAAGTGTCACAACCACCTCTTGTAGTGACCTCACTGGGAACCACAGGAGCTTTATTTTTAAACATAAATTTTTTTATTGATTCTTTGGGAATTTCACATCACGCACCCCAAACCCACTCATTTCTCAGTCCCTCCACATCCATTCTTCACCCTTGAAATGTCCCCTACTCAAAGAAAACCTAACAAAGAAATAATAAAAATAAGAATGTTAATTAAAACAAACCACTTCGTTGCTCCGTCTTTCCTGCCTCTCCACTCCTCTTCACTCTTGGTGGCAGCGGGAGCTGTTGTGTATAGTACAGCCCTTCTCCAAACAGCTTTTCCTGCAAATGTTCATTGTGCACTGTGTTGCTGGTGAGGTTCGAGGCCTCTGACTTCTGGTACACCATCAATACTGGATCCTCATCAAAACTGCTCTTGGATAGCCTGCTGTTGCCCAAGTCGGTGGAGATCCTGTGGCTATGGTTCTGCAGGACCAGACCCTTCACACATTCCAGCAGGCCACAAATGGGATAGATGTTAGGGATTCACTATCCCAGGGTCTGCAAGGGGTGGGGTCATCTCTCTAGTGAGGGGGTGACTCTCCCTGAGCCAGTGAAGGGTGGCAGACCTCAACACATGGTCCTACATATGGTTTTTATGGGCCTCTGTGGCAACATAGCATCAGACATAAACACAGACCCCAGCTGTGGCAGGACTATGGACCCAGACATGGCCAGCAGCAGCAGCTTGGGCCCAGATGTCGCCATGGTCCCAGGTGGCAGTGAGGCCTCTCAGATTGGCATGGACCCAGCAGCAGCGTGGTCCCCATACTCCAACATGGTCCCAGCTGGTGGTCCAGGCCCCGGGCATCTGCACTGCCTTTGTTGGTAACAGGAGCCACACACATTGATGCAGACATGGCTACAGTAGGGTTATGGACCCAGACATGGCCCTCAGCAGCAGCTCGTGCCCGGTGGACACCATGACAACAGGTGGCAGTGAAGGCCACCTAGATTGGCATGGCCCCAGCTGTGGCATCCCCTTGGTCCCCAACATGGTTACAGGTGGTGGCCCAGAACCCAGACATGGTCCTCAGCAGCAGCCCTGGCCAAGATGTCGCCATGGTCCCAGGTGCCAGCTCAGGCCACACATATCAGCATTGCCACAATTGTGGGTTGACCATTAGAACCCAACATAGCCCCAGGGGGAGGCCCAGCCCTAGGCATCCCCATAGCCCTTGGTGGCAATGGGAACCATGGACATCAACACAGACAGTGGGCACAACAGCGCTGCAGACCCGGATATGGCTCTTGGCAGCAGCCCAGGGCTGGATGTGAGCAGGGCCCCGGGTGGCCAGCAGGCCTCTCATATCAGCCTCCTCCCCATCTCCCCAGATCTCCTGTCTCCACAGGAGCTACTCTGCCCCTCTCCCTTCCACACCCTTCCATGTGTTTGCTCATAATGCTGTCTGACCTCCCCATGCCTTGTGGTGCTGGGTTGTCCAGGGAATCATAGGAGCTTTACACCTACTTCTGTACCTCTCACAAGCCAGAATGATATGATATTGTGAATGTTCATAGAGGAATTTGCAGGCAATGGGTATAAAAGTGTATGCTCCAGGCCTGGGTTCCGTGTGATTCCCAAGCCTCTGACTCCCTCCCTAACTAATTCCAGCTTGAGCCACTGGCTCCTGGTAGGTTGAGCCAGGAAAAAACCAAATGACCTGAATGAGCAAGACATATCTCCCCCCCCCCCAAACACCAGGAATTGCCTGGCTCCAGTGTCAATCAGGTGTGCACACAAGGAGGCATGGTTGGTGGCCAACTAAAGAACCTAGTCTGAACAGGCAGGTCATCAAACTCTAAAGAACGGAGCTCATGGAGTGTGCTAAGAGTTTCCTGATTGGTTCTTATAGGGAAAAAAACCCTTCACAAAGACCTCCTGGCTTTTCTTCTTGACAGGTACCCTAAAAGGGGGGTTGCAAGCTCAATAAGTGTGAGAAACTAATAAGGCATATACCCTAGGATGTCTTCCACTGGCTGTCGGGAACCTTGTAGCCCTGGATGTCCACTCCCTAGTTGGGCGATTTGTGAAACAGGGCTGAGGTTGGCCAAAGGGGTCATAGATTGTCCTGTGATCAGATTGCACTGCCATATCCACCAGTTGACCATGTGTGGCCCAAGGGGAACTTTTAAGCAGCAGTGGGACATGGACAGCAGCAGTGTTCACTGGAATCATGGCATGCAAAGAGGCTCAGTGTGGTCAGCAGGGACCTGCGATGGCAGGAGCGCAGCTGTCTGCTGCCCTGCAAGGACACCAGCTTCCTTGCAGGGAATGAATGGCACCATCTGCCAGGAAAGGGGCGCCAGCTGGCCGCACTCAGGCTGCTGGGCACTGGAAACTGCTCTGCCCATGCCTTTCGGAAGCTCTGCAGCCCCTTTCCTTGACGTGCTTCAGAGAAAGCATCAGAGCAAGTCATGGAATTCACACCTGTGATCCCAACACTCAGGAGGCTGAGGCAGGAGGATTGTTGAGTTCAAGGCCAGACCAGGCAACATAGGAATCTCCTAGTTAGTGTATAGTAAGAACTATCTGAACTGAAAAGACAGGAAAGGAGAGGGAGGGAGGGAGGGAGGGAGGGAGGGAGAAATCACAAAACATGCGCAGTATGATGTCTAAAGATGTCCCATGAAGGACTGGCAGGGAAGGTCACACCGATGAAAAGAGTACCACGCTGGGTATCGTTGCAAGGACGTTTTCAAAGCCCATGTAATGACATGGGAAGATATGTATGATGCTACATTTGAGGAGAACAAGATCAGAAATCTGAGATACTATATGATCTATATTGAAAGAAACAAATGCATCAAAAGATAAAGAACAGAAAAAACTACATCAAATATGAATATGGGTGGATCATGATTTATATTTATTTCTCTGCAAATTTCAGTCTTTTCCCAGTCTTCAGAGCTTGTGCTGCTATTTTATTTATTGGGGAATTGCTTTGTTTTGTTTGTTTGAGGGGGCACAGTCTAGCTAAGTAACCAAGGCTGACCTTGAACTCATGATCCTCTTTCTGGAGGGCTAGGATTACAGGCATGGACCAACTCATCTAGCCTATGTATCTGTTTGTTAACTGGTACTTTTCTTTCAAAAGAAAACCATATTTCCCTGAAGCTGACATGAAACTACTTTCCTTCTCTGAGTGTAAAGAGAAAACATAAGTGAATTTCCCATTTAGATCTGAGTTCTTCCCCCAGAATCTCATGCATAGGTAAATATTTCTAAAATTGAAAAAAAAAAAAAAAAACCCCAAAAAAAAAGAACTTTTTGCCACAAACATTTTAGAGGAGGACCCTCAACTCATACTCTCTGGAAGATCACCTAGGGTGGTTCATCTCATGTAGAATATCCCCTGTCATACCACAACAGTGTTTAGTTGACCTAAGAGCAGCTTCCTTCTGCTGGTGAATTTCCTGAATGGTCATTGGGAATGGGGGAAAGTGAAGCTATTAACTAGCCTATTCTCCATAATCTCCACCTTTTCCCTAGGGTCTGCCCTGTAAGTCCCAAATCCTACAGCCCACAGTGTCCCCAGGAGGTCACTTAACTTACCTGAACATCTCCAATTACCTTTACTCTCCCATACAGGGCAATGGGTGTGTTTTTGTCCCTAACCCATGATTGGCCTGTGATGGAATCGGTGGTTCTCACAGCTGCGTTCCATTCACTTGAATTGCTGAGTTCACTAAGATAGAAGGAATGCAGGAGCGGAGCTGACGGATGAGCGAGCCTTTACCCGACGACGTACACATAGCCCTGGTGTAAACCAGGGCACCTGAAAGGGAGGGAAGGGAGAGGAGCAAAGGGAGGGGAGAATGGAAAAGGAAAAGAAAGTGGAGGGGGTCGGTAAAGATGGGATGGCGTGGTAGAGCATTTGCGGTGTGTGGACAAGGCCATGGGCTCAACTAGACCTGGAAGGGAGGGGGGAAGCAGAGGGTGAAAAGAGGGAAGGGAAGGGGAAGGGCCGGGGTATAGCGCAGTGGTAGAGTTTGTCTAGCTGTGCAATACCCTAACGGCCATCCCAGTGCCTCAACCCAAACCAAAGTCCAGGCAGTTTTTTCTGCTGTCTGTTCCCATTCGCCTTGTCTTTGTTCCTTCCTTGTGAGGAAAATGGGGATTGCCCCGGCATAGCTGGTTCTCCTCAGGCCCAGCTTGTAGTAAAGCGTCCGTTCAGACCCCCGTGCCCAAAGCTGATGAGAAGGGAAGCTGACTTCCCCGAGGGCTTTGCTCACCAGACTGGGTCCGTCCACTACTGCATCCCTCCCAACAACCCCAGCACCCGGGACCATGCGCCCTGAGCCCACCCTGCCTTCCCGTTCCTGCAGACAGCCACAGCGCCTTCTGTGCTTCCGGGTGCCGGGCACCCTTCTAGTGAGAGGATGACAGAGCAATGGATAAAAGGCAAAGGTAAATGAAGACAATGATTGCTTCATTTTCTTTCTCTGCAAATGTACGAGGACAATGACTGCGTACAAGGCCGTGTACATCCATCCTTTTTTCTCTGTAAAGTAAAAGCAGTATGAAAGTTGCCATTTCTGTTTAGAAAATGCATAGAGCCACACTCTGGTTTGAAGAGTGTGCCTTCTCCACTCTTGTCTGGCAGAGGAAGAGGGTGGTCTCCTAGCTGAAGTGATGTAACGCTGTGCTCCCATAAAGCATATTGTTATTACCGTGATTCATTGGGCTGCCGTGCAGTGGGTCTGGGTTTGTGTGCAGTGGGTGAAGTAATTGGAGTGAGTGCTTCTCCCTAGAGACAGAATCAATCATTCTTCTAGAAGATGGTGACATTTTAGAGAGAAACTCTGAAGAAAATGTCATGCTTAAAAAATTAGATTTAAACACACTAGCTCCGGATTTATTTTTATTACACTCCAATGGATACCCTGATTGATTATCAGCCTTACAAATGTTTAGCACATTTCTCACTTCTCTAATAATCAGAATAATCTAACTTTCAATGTCATTTAATGTACTCCATTCAAGGTTATAATAGATCATATTTCTAACAAAGCACAGCAATTATGTAATGAATAATACAGGAGGACCAGCATTCAGATTCCCTCCGTTTTAAGGCCATGCCAAGTAAAAAGTCTTAGAAAGCCCATTCCTTTAAGTGTGGTGTACATCCCAAGTCTTTGCTGGCATTGGGTAGGGTTTTTTTCCCTGCTGTTGTTTGAAAGACTTTTCCAGAATGCTTTGCCCGACATAAACATTTGAGAAGGGAAGCAGGACTCCAACCCTTGCACTACATGTGCTGGTATGCCTGGAATAAGTGGCAGGTTGCTGGGGACGTATTAACCTTCTGTAGTCATTACTGTTTTCTTTGTTTTTTTGACACACACTGTCTGGAGAAATGTTATGTTTTAGTTCTGGGTATTTCTCTGATACCCCTCACAGCAGCTGCTGATGCTATGGGTGTTTGAGGATGAGCCATGGTCCTCTCATGAGGAGGCCAGCCTCTGTATTTAGAACCTAACATGTTAGCTTGTGTTTCCTGTGTATTTCTCAAGAGATCTGAGTCATTTTGGGAAGCCAAATGTGCGTGCATTTTATATTTGTGACTTGTGCCTATTCCCCCAAGTCCAGATCTAGGGTAGTAATAATGTTCAGTGTGATTGCCTGCCGGGTATAAAATGGTACCAGATCCTGGAGGTTGCTAACAGCCCTGAAGGAAAGCCTCTTTTATGTTTTGCTGTTGGTGAAGGGAATTTAGGTGGTACCAGGCCTGAGGGCATTTAGAGCCCACAGGAAGGAGACTACAGAGCAGGTGCACTGTGTAGCCAGTAGGGACATAGTCCCATGAGAACTGCATGAGCTGTGGAGTTTCCAGAAGGTGTAAGCAGAAATATATGATAGGGCCGTGCAATAGGTGTGTCACAAACCCTGATGCAGACCAGCAAATGCAGCAGTGACTCAGAGGCTGGGGAGGTCAGGGCTGGGAGCTGGTCAGCATAGTTCCCCCACATGTAATGATGGCATGTGTCCATCTTAAGGTGTTTGGCAAGTCAGACCTTGAAAGACTACAGCCCTCTGCATTTGAAATTGACCCAAGAACTCTGAAGATGGCTCTTTAGGATTGAATATCCTCCAGGGTGGCTGACCATGACATGTACTCACAAACTTGTTTTCTTTCCAGTGTGACTAAAACCACTGGAAATACATGAGGTGAAGAAAGACAGGCAAAGGGGGCTGTGAGGGAGAGAAGAGTGGCGGCAATGTGCTCACTCCTTCTGAGGCCGGATTGGCTCAGCACCTCCCTGAGCTCATAGCCATGCTTTAAACCCCAAGGCCACCAGCCCGAGCTCAGTCTTCAACAGCCTCTCAAGCCAAAGATCTAATAATCTGCAGCCCAGCCCACTGGAACTTGGTTCTTAGATCGTCCTATAGATGAGATCGTAGATAACCTTGTGTCTTTAACATGGAATTCTGTACATCTGTAGTCAGAGCATGTGCTCAGAATTGCACTGATACTTAGAGGCAGGCAGTCTCTGGAGAGGTACTTGTCATTTCAGTGAGTGCTGGTTGGGAAAGTGAGGACTCTGTGGTAAAGTACCCGGCTGTGAAAGCTGTCCACACAGTTGAAGACAGAAGCACATGGAACATCACATAATTCACTAGAGCCTCAAGGGAAGTGTGTGTGTGTGTGCATCTGTCTATCTGTCTGTCTTAGTCCATCTGGAGTGCCATAGCAAAAGTAATGTAGGCTTGAGTGTCATAGATATCAGAAGCTTGGATGTCCAAGGTGAAAGCCCAAGAAGCGTTTAGTGAGACCCCATGTTCTGACAGACATACAGCCAAACAGACAGGTATTTTCTTGCCATAACCTCACTTGCAGACAAGATAGTGAGCTCTCTGTGGACTGTTATAAGGACCCTCAACCCACTCACAATGGCTGCACCCTCATGCCATCATCATTCCCCATCACAGCTACCTTTGCATATGCCATCCTGGGGAGGACTTCACACTGGAAAGGATGACACTTTGGGGAAGATGTCACACTGGTGAGGATGGTCACCTTGGGGAGGGTGTCACAGCAGGGGAAGTGTTGCACTGGGGAGGGTGTCACACTAGAGAGGACATTCACATTTCAACATATGAATTCACTGGTTTGGAAGCATTTGGGATTTCAGACTTTCAGAACTGGATATTCAACCTGTGCCTGGTATTTGGTTAGGACGGCTACCACCCTAAGTGTTAAGACTGGTTTCCTGGACTCTCCGCCCAGTGAAGGAACCACATTGGCTCCAGGGAAGAGAGACTTTCTTTGGGGAAAAAAAAATACCATTTAACAAATGGCAACATGGGCTGGACTACACTAGAGTACAGAGTCTGTACTAGAGACTCCAAGGCAGCAGGATTACAGCCTTGGACATATAGCAAGAGCTTCTGAGGACCAAAGCCTGTGTGGGAGAAGGTGTCTCCTGGAATGCAGGTGTCCATCACTATCTGATGGACAGGGTTAGCGTTGTCATGGAGAAGAGACAGTCTGCATCCTTCCCCTTCCTCCCTATTCGAGTTACAGTATGTACTTAGGAGGATCCCTTTCTAATTAAGTCACTCCAAAGGAAGCCTGGGGCTGGGGAGGGGGTGTCACAAATTACTTAGAGGATCTCTGAATGCCTATGAAGGAAATGTTTCAGAAGAATGCCACTTCTGACTCTGAATCACACTATTCCTGACACTATTCGTCATGATTTCCACACCAATGCTTCCACAACCTGAGCACTTTTACCCCAGTATTCACCAGATATTATTTGAGAGTATGTGTGGGTTGTCATTGGTCCCCATTACACCTGGCATGTTTGGAGGTGAATTCTGATACCCCAAGTGCTGAAACATCCCTCACTTCTCCCAGACACATCCCAAGCCACTGCTCAGCTCCCTGGCCCTGTTGATAACAACTAATTCTACTCATGCTTCTCCTCAGCCTAGAGTGCTCCACACTTCGTTGGTTGCTACTCTGTGCAAATGTCCCTTCTCTGGTGGAAATGTCTCTGGTTAGTCCCTCCCTCCCCTTCTGATTGGACAGAAGTCTATGTCCCACATACTGCTCCCCTGTGCCTGTTCTCAGGATGTAGCCACACAGTAAGCATGTGTTTAGGTGAGGGATGTTTACATCTTCCCTCAGTCATGCATGTAGAGATGATGCAGACTGTTAGTTTAGACAAAGAAATTGGGAAGGGAGTCGGTGCTCATCACGGAACAACAGAACAGCGCCTCCATTGCCTGGTGACTGATGTAAAGGGAAACCAGCATATAGCAGTCATGGTGAGGGGGAGTCTGCTTTCCTGTTGAATGTCCTCGGCTCCCCAACTTGGGCTCTAACAACCAAGGGCGGTTTTCAGCTTAACAGTTTGCACATCAGAGTTCAGGGGTCGAATGCTTTGGGATGTTCTGTATGCTCTGAATGTGTTGGTTTGATTGGTTAATAAATAAAGTACTGATTGGCCAGTAGCCAGGCAGGAAGTATAGGTGGGACAAGGAAAGCTGAGTCAGGAGTCACCAGCCAGACACAGAGGAAGTGAGATATAAAAGTATCGGTAAGCCACAAGCCACGTTTTTTTAATAGATTAATAGAAGTGGGTTAATTTAAGATATGAGAACAGATAGCAAAAAGCCTGTCACTGCCATACAGTTTATAAGTAATATAAATCTCTGTGTGTTTACTTGGGTCCAAGTGGCTGGCCGCAGGGCCGTAGAAGCTGAACAGAACCAGGAAAACTTTAGCTACAGTTGAATTCAGTCTAGGGTTTATCTTCTTTAAGTTTTCCTGGAACACAACCTGGCAGCTCACACACAGTCCTCTTGCCTTTGGTGGTACAAGCTCAGTTGAGTTATAATGGGGATCATGAAGATCCAGCAATCCTAAAGTATGCCTGTGTCCAAAATCTTATGAAAAATTTAGCTCTTTCCCCAAGTCCAGATGTGACTCTAAGGAACAGACTGCCTTTGTCACTAGTATCTCAAGGTAATCACACAATGCTGGCCCTGCCTGGCACTGGGTCCCTATAATATAATCCTGAAGTAGAACTATTGTGTGAATGAGGGGTATCACTTAACTGACAAACAGCTTCTCCAGCCTCTATATTTAATTTGTCAAGAATTATTTTCCTACCATAAGTAATATTTGCAACTCCCACACTATAGTCATCCCTCAATTTCCCCAGCTGTTTTCCAGGACGTAGTGCAGTCTATGATCTGAGGGTGTCCAAAGTCCTTGTGTAACAAAGGTGCCATAGCTGTGTGATCTATTAATATACACACGAACCACATACTTTAAATCATTTCTACATTATTTACAATACCTGCTACAATGTGAATGCTATACACTATGAGATTATATTATGTAAGGAATAAAGACAAGAAAAAATAGTCTACGTATGTTCAGTACAGATACACTGTTCCAGCTTCTTATTTTCCTGTGGTTGTTTGGATCTGGGATCAGGAAGATTGCCAATACCAAGGCCTGCTATACTTGGCTCTGCCATCCCTACACTCTTCTTGAAGATATTCCTCCTCCACATAGCCACTTCTGCCTTTACTAACACACACACACACACACACACACACACACACACACACAGAGAGAGAGAGAGAGAGAGAGAGAGAGAGAGAGACAGACAGACAGACAGACAGACAGAGAAGAGAGAGAGAGTTAGTTTTAAATCTGGGACTTGCATATGAGAGAAAACATGGCATTTGTCTTCCTGAGTCTGGTTTATTTCACTTGCCATAATGATATTCAGTTCCATCTATTTTCCTGCAAACGTTATAATTTCATCTTTCTTTATGGTTAAATAGAATTCCATTGTGTATATGTACCACCTATTCTTTATCCATTCATTGTCTGATGTCTGTCTAAACTGCTTCCATTTTGTGGCTATTGTGAACTGTGTAGCAATGAACATGGATGTGCCAGTGTCTCTGTGGTGTGCAACATAAGAGTGTTTCCTTTGTCCTCACTTCCTAACACAGCACCCTGTCCGTTGCTTGCTCACTCCCTCCCATTCTGGGTTTCTCTACAAGATTTGCCATGAGAGGCTCAGTTTGTTCCCCATTGTCCTCCAACACAACAGTCTAGGCAGGCTAGGCTCCTTGTTTTGTTTTTTTGTTTTTTTTTTCCAATTGGTCCCTGGCCTGGACCACCATGGATACCCAGACAATGCCACTTACTGACCAGTCAGACTGAGAGTGGCCTGTGGGGTACAGCATGCCTCTGTGCCTCGGCATGAGCAGCAGTCATATCATAGATTGTGCCTTCTTCCTTACTCCGAAGGTCCGGTCCTGACTTTGCACTCATGCTGTCGACCCATACTGTGAATGGCAGCCACAGAAGGTCCTGTCACTGTTAGTCTGCTTTGCTCTGAACTTCTCTTTGCAGTCTCCAGGGAGTCTCTACCTCCCAAGGCCTCTGCAGATCTCCTTCTGATTAAAGGGGGAAGTCACATTCTGTGGCACATGATGTGGATTTGGTTGTTACAGGAAGGGCCAAGGAAAAGAACTGGGAAGCTGGGGCAGGCGTGTCTGGTGTGGTGTTCCTTGGAATACTTTTGTCTCTTGCTCTGGCCCCTTGGTATAAGCATTCCTGGGAGGAGAAACTTCAATCGCTGTTGATGACAGACATTCAAGTATGTGGCCACAAGTGATGATGAGAACAACAAAGATGGCGTGTTTGCTTCCCTGTGACTCTCCCGAGGCTCGGATCAGTGAGACAGATAGGACTTGTGTGGTCTCAGCAGGATCCAGCCCTCTAGGAGGTGGGCAGTGCTGCTTCGCCAAAGGCAGACTGGCCAGAGAACTGAACAGCCATGGATGTGCTGAGTGAGACCCACATGACACAGGCTTTTGTTGTTGTTGTTATTTATCTTCTGACATTTTTTCTTGGCCAGGGAGTGGTTACTCCATAGCATTCAAGGACAGCCAAGCTGAGAAGAGAAATTCCTTGTTGCATTTGTGTTATAGACCCCGAAGTTTTGAAAACGAAAAAGTTCTGCTGACAGTCATTTTATGCATGGTATACAGCTGTGGAACCAGAGGTGTTCTAGTCTTCCTGTAGGCCAATGACTGTGTGGCCTTTGAGACACACAGACTCACTTTCTACATGTGTAATCTTGGGAGTTGCTGGAAAATTAAATGACAGAATATATGGGAAGCACTTAGCAGGGCATTGGAGTGCCCCTCGGCCCTGAAGGGAAGAAGGTAGATGAGACAGGTGTTACATTGCTGGTGGGACAACCTTGCTTCCTGCTGTGACTAAGGCCAGAAGTCTAGGTCATTTGCCAGACTAGTGATTTAAGAAGCAAGTCTGTGGGAGCCCCCAGAAGGAGATCGTAAGTGTATCTACCAGTAGGTTAAAATGTTTCCAATCTTTGCTTTCTAAAGGCAAGGGCAAGGAATGGTCAACGTTTCTGGTAGCATTTCTTATAGGTAGCCCTCCTTCCACGCTCCTTGCTCAACACGCACACTTCACTCTAGTTCCCTGCCAGAGCCCCACTGTCTGCATCAGCACCCGACACACAGAAGCAACTAAAATGTTAGTTCTAAAATCTGAGTCTCATCCACATTAATCCCTAGGACTGGGAGGAGTGAAACCGGGCCTAAAGGATGGGCTGGCACTCTGTTCTACTATTACCATAGAAATGCCTGTTCCCCAGGCTCTGGCCATGGCCATCACTTCCTGGGCTCATGTCGAGCTACCCAGTTGCACACTCCACAGGATAGCATGAATACCTGGAATCCCACACATTTAATCTTCTCCCCCTCACCCCTTACCAAGGTGAGAGTTGTCACAGGCCCTGACCTGCATCCTTTATTCTGGCTCCACTGCACAATCCCTCCTTGATTCAGAACTTCCTCATGTTTGCCCTGGAGCTTCCAACAATTGCCTCAAGTGATCTCTGCCCCCAGCCATCTCTTCACCATGAGCAGAGGAACTCTTCTGTTACTGTGACTGCCAGAAGCAACCCAGTGAAGTTAAAATCAAAGTTTCCTTGACAAGATTCCCTAGCCTGCAAGGAAACCCTACATCTAGCCTGATGTACAAGCCCCACCCCATGGCATGATGTAAGTCTAGGTTGTTCCAATCACCTCTGTAAGCAAGTACCTTCCAACCTCTCCCAGAAGGGGCCCCCATGTGCTTCTACAAAAGACCTCTTGCAGCTCTTTGGGAGATTCATACAGCCTCTCTTCCATAAACGCAGGTGGTTTACTGACCACTTCTACAGGCTTATTACAGAAAGACATGTCTTCAAACGATGTCTCATTTGTTTCATGAGATAATTTAAAAAAATTTTTTTTTATATTTGTTAAAATGAGCTTAGAAAGTACGGATTTCCACATAGTATTTTTCTGTTTATAGTTTTTATTTATTTTTATTTTTTTTGTGTGTGTTATGGTGTGGTGTATGTGTGTGTGGGGGGGGGGGTATGTGTGTCCACTGAAGGCATATAGAGTTCTTTTGTCGTCTAAATGAAACACACAGTATGAATACCACACATCTACATGTAGATTTTTCTCCTAATGGCTCAGATTTCTAAAATTTATTTGAAAATATGCAAGAGCTTCTCCACATTAATGTTCTAGATGGGACATTAATGTTCCAAATGTTAGCAAATGTCTGGAAACCCAGTGACCACTTTTCCATCCTTCAGATGACTGACAGATGCAGGTCACATGACCCTTCTAGACATGTGACTATAGTCTACACAGCTGACTGTGTGTTCATTCCTGATGCTAGGATGACCAACTCTTTTTATCCAAAAAGTCAAAAGACCCACAGTGAGTGTTCCATATGTGCAAGGGCAGGCAGGGCAGCAACAATGTGAACTTCGACTTGTGCTCTGTGCACTGGGACATGGACTTGGACTTGTGCTCTGACTGTGCACTGGGACATGGACCCTGGACTTGTGCTCTGACTGTGCACTGGGACATGGACCCTGGACTTGTGCTCTGACTGTGCACTGGGACATGGACCCTGGACTTGTGCTCTGACTGTGCACTGGGACATGGACCTGGACTTGTGCTCTGACTGTGCACTGGGACATGACATGGACCTTGAACTCTGCTCCCCACATGGAAGTTGTTGTTTTTTTAACAAGGCAAAGGACTGGGTATGGTGGTGCACTCCTCTAATCTTAGCACTTGGAAGGCAGAGACAGATGGATTTCTGTGAGTTGGAAACCAGCTTGATCTAAGGCAAGTTTCAGGACAGCCAGAGATACATAGGGAGTCCTTGTCTCAAAAATAAGTAAATAAGTAAGTAAGTAAGCAAATAAATAAATAAATAATATAAAAAGCAAGGAGAGTAGTGAGTGGCTGAGTCTTTGTTCAAAGTCAGATGACTGATACAGACCCAGTGTCTTCCATTTCCATTGTCAGGTGTTAAGGCCATGGCCTCAGCCCCAGCTACAAAGGACAGCTATTAAAAAGCACAAGGTCAGAGACGCAAAACTCGCACTGAAGTCGCCCCTTGCTGCCCGAGGAATGCAGCTAAGAACCACCAATTGGCAAGGAGATTATGGAAACCCCACAGTCACTCAATTGCACGTGCCCACTGTGTGCCCTTACACAGCACGGCACACTAGAATGTTCTCTTTGCCCTCTGAGCCCAGGCAGCAGTGAGCAGAATAGTTGGTTGGTTGATTTTTGTTTATTTGCTTTACAGTCCTGGGGATTAAACTCAATGCCTCATAGACAAGAGGAAGCACTTCCCATGATGCTGTGGCACCGGGCTTCTTCTTAATGCATATGCTTGCTCTGAGACGGGGTGCTCACTTGATCGTCCAGGCTAGCCTTAAACTTTTGATTCTCCTGCTTACACTTCTGCGGGGATGGGAAGACAAGCATTTGTCAGCACGCCCATCTTCTTTGCCTTCTTTTGAAGAGTTAACCTGAAAATGATTCCTGTAGTTCACATGTCACTGGGAGAAAGCCTCTATACCCTAAAGCATTGCCTTGCAAGCATGGCCACCAGAAAAACACATCCACCCCAACAGGGCTGGCTACACCTGCTGAGATTTAAGAAGGAGGGAGTGGAATGATGTCCACATGCAAGGATAGGGTCTCCATTGCTAATGGTCACGTGGGGAAGGGTGTCTCCAGAACTGTCTCCGAGGTATCCTTTGTATAAAGCAGTTTGAGAAGAATTTGGCCTCTGCACATTGTGGCATGAAGGACTGGCCTCTGCTGCTCCGAGTAGCTTTGGGAAGCTGGTCCAAGCCATAAGGACCTTGCTGCATTTTTGAAAAGCTACATCCAGATTGTTTCCTTCACACTTGACTTGTTATCTACAGATTCCCAACAGTGCCCCTGCTTGCTCTCTGGCACAGTGGACAGCACTTGGCAGTTGTGGGAGTGTGGAGTCACCTGTGCGAGTGTTTCTACAAACACAACCATGTGGCCTGCTTGGAGATGTGGGGAGTAGCTGAAATTGAGGTCCCCAGAATGAAAGGATTCTTTCACTACACAAACACTCAGCATGCTCTGGCCTTGAGCTGGTCCAATAATACCTGCAAACTGAATGGAGAGAAAGCTCAGCCTCTGCCACTCATCTTTCTGAGTTCCAACCACTATATGTGTGGCATGGTCTTTATTAGGGGACAGACAGACTCCATCGTCAAGGACATTGTGCAGTGGAGGAAGCATTGCACCCCAGCTCAGCCCTCCTTTATATAATCATTCTTGTCAAGTGCTTGAACACCAACCAACCATTCAATCCTTAAGTTATGAGAAAAGTAATCTCAACAATTAGTGATGGATCCCCTGCCCTCAGGTCTGTGGAGTTCATTTATATAATTAGCCCAGAAAACAGTCTTTAAACTCAGATTAGACCATACTTCCATGTTCTCCTCCTGAGCATCTCAGCACGGTAGTTACAGGACGGCTTCAGACCAACTGTGACCCATTATTCATGCAGTTAGCAGGGATCCGAGGAGTCGGAATGTGCGGATTTCAGACTTTAATTTCAAGCAAGAATAAATAGGCCGTTGTGCTCCCCTTGCTAAACGGAATATGAAAAAGTCTTCATGAACAAAATGTACCATTGATGACATTTTCCCTTGTTGAAGACAAGAAGTTTTCAGGAAAGCACTGTTGTCCTCTTCCTGGGTCCGTGTGAGGCTCGCAGCTTTCCCATGTTTCTGCACTCAATTTTTATCGTGTGTATGAAAAATCAATATTCCAGATACATGCACAAGTGCACACATTAAAATGAACATGGCTTCATTTATTTCCGTGATTAGACATTCAAATAAAAGTGCTTGGGTGTCTGTTTTCGTATTCATAGGTCGGGATCTGTACATCAGAGGGATTTGTATAAGTGACACTTTTATTACATTCATTTCATTTGCAATATGATAGTGGATCATAAATATGTTACTTTCATGCCACCAAATCTGATTTGTAGCACTTTGCCCCTCCTGAGTAGAAGCCTGATATTTATGAAGCACCTTTACTCTAAGAAGCGCTTTGCAAACATCAGGCCAAGTCCTATCAGGGGTGTATAAATCACATACACCCCTCCCTTACATCATCCTCCAGGCCACTGCTGAAGGGGCAGGAGCACTCAATGATCCCTCCGCAGACCACTAGGTGACAGCAAGGCTGTTAATTTTAGGAGGCAACAGCTCAGAAGAACTCTGTCTGGCCACATAAATGCCCCTACAAAGGGAAGGAACCCCGTATTTAGTCACCCATTCTCCATGACATTCACAGCACAGTCCCTGAAAGCCCACTGTGAGGCGAGCTGTAGTAAACTTTGGGAACACAGAAGAAGTAAAATAAAGCTTTACCTTTTCTATAGTCCCTGGAGCAGTGGGGCAGGGAGCAGGCTCTGATACAAGCTGACCATGTAATCCCACTACATCCCTACCCATTCTCAGGGGTGGACTGCAGAGAAGCAGCTTGTCAGCCCCCCTGGCCATTGTGGATGGGTGTGGTGATATTTTATTTGTACTGAAATGTGATTTTATTTGTATATTAATAAAGTTGCCTTGGGGTCAGAGCAAGCCATAGTAGAAGCTGGGCAGTGGTGGTGGTGCACGCCTTTTATCCCAGCACTTGGTAGGCAGAGCTAGGCAGGATCTCTGTGTGTTCAATGACACAGCCAGCATGGAGACACACATCTTTAATCTTAATACCAACCATAGAAGACCTGGAGGTCTGTACAGACAGACAGTGATGAGGAGGTCATGTGGTTGGGTTTACAACCAATGAGAAGGCAGAACAGAAAGTCTATATAAAAGACAGGACACAGGAAGTAGGTCTCTTGGGGAGAGGAAAGACAGAGCAGCAGTGAAGGGTAAGGTTTTCAGCTCTCAGCTGTTGCTCTGACCTCTTCGCTTTTAATTCTGCAATTGGCTCTGTGTTTCTTATTTAACAAGATGGTTACATCTATAGATGGGGGCCTTCTGTGTGCAACAGCCAGGTGCTTTATGGGAAAGGGAAGTTTGGGGTGCCACAAAGCATAGTTCTACACTATAGGCTCCCAAAGAAAGGGATCATGGCCATAGCCCTTTCTGCCCGTAGCCCTCACTGCCCCTTGGTGTACCCTCCTCATACCCTGCATCACCACCTGCAGTCACAGTGAGGACCCTCACACAGCATTATGCACACAGAATTCTCAGTGTCAACCTTCACAGAACTTCATTATCATTTTGTGTGGCAGGCATCACAAAGCACTGAAGAGCCATTGTCTGTGTGAAGTTCAGAACTAGCCTGGTCACCTGCAAGACACAGGGCCTTCACAGGATCCACATCCTCCCCATCCTTCCAGGTTGCTGTGTGGCATGGAGGATGCTGTCAGGTTATGATGAGCAGTCCAGGGGTCAGGTTGCAGAAGATGTGATAGCAGGGCCACTGTTCCCGGAAGGTCGCATCTCTCTAGTGTCCAAAACAGCTCCATTCAGAGGCAGAGGCCTTGGGAAAACAGCACACAGCTTCCCGGGAGCAACTACAGCAGTCTTGTGATATTTTGGTGAAGAATGTAGCTGCTTTTTGCTCTTGTCTGAAAAGTTTGCCTGAGGCTAAAGTGAAGAGTTTTGGATTCATTCCCTTAACAGAGGGAATCCTAAAACAGAATCCATTGTGTGGTTACTAGTGTTAACTCTAATGAAGATTTATAATGAAAAGGAGCAAGCTGAGCAAGGAAAAATATTTTAGGAGAAAAGGAGCACCAGGAAGTGAAAGAGAGCTAAATCCTGTGTTCAAGGAGATAAACTGGTTAAGAAATGGAATAAAGGGTGTGGTGGCCTCAGGGCAAGATCGCACCCAGTTAAATTCTCAACAGTGAAAAGGAATTAAAGAACTGGGTGTGGTGGTACACACCTTTAATCCCAGCACTCCAGAGACAGAGGCTGGCAGACCTCTGCATTTGAGGCTAGTCTGGCCTACAAGTTCCAGAAGAACCAAGCTTAGGGAGTGAAGGTAGCCATCGAAAAAAGAAAGCTGGTGAAGATGTAATTGAAGGACCTCTGAGTTCAAGGCCAGCCTGGTCTACAGATCCAGTTTCTGGACAGCCAAGCTTAGGCAGTGAAGGAAACCATTGAAAACAGAAAGCTGGTAGAGATGTAATTGAACAAGGGGACCATGTTCCAGCACCAGTAAGGAGCAGAACTTGGCAGCTTTGGTCACATGGTTCTGGAGTTAAGGACAGAAGAAATGAGTTACGGAATTTGCCTCCACAACTAAAGAAAGCTGCTGAAGCCAGGCATTGGTCAGGGGTGTCCCCAAATGGAGGCCTACAGAGGCTATTGCACGAAGCTGCGAAGTTGAGGCCTGATTGCTTTAGAGATCCCAAGATGCTGGAGATGCCCAAGCCATGGGATACCTGCCAAGTAAAGCTGCCTAAAGGGAGTAGAACCATCCCAAGAGAAAGAAGTGTGTTGTAGTCAACAAAGCTGAAAAGAGTTGGAGATCTGAAGAATGCTTTGATATCAGATGTGGAGATACAGAGTTTGGAGTTTGTCCAGCTTGTTTTTGGTCTTGCTTTGGTCCAGTATATTTCCAGTATGCTCCCTTCCCTGTTTTGGAACAATAATGTATATATCCCATGCCATTATCTGTTGGAAGTATGTGATCTACTTTTTTATTTTAATTTTACAAGTGATTATAGCTAAGAGAATGCATGAATCTCAGAAGAGACTTGGAACTTTAGACTTTTAAATTAAGTTTGGGATTATTATAGACTATGAGAACTTTTGAAGTTGGATTGAGTATAATTTTACATTATGATGTGGCTATAAGCCTTTGGAGGATAGGGAGTAGAATGTGGTGGTTTAAAAGAAGAAGGTCCCCAAAGGGAGTGGCACTATTAGGAGGTATAGCCTGTAGGAGGAAGTGTGTCACTGTGGAGGCAGGCTTTGAGGTCTCATACATGGTCAAGATACTGCCTAGTGTCTCAGACCTCTCCCAACTGTTGCTTTGGATCAAGATGTTGACTTCTCAGAACCATGTCTGCCTGCACACAGCCATGCTCCCAGCCACCATGCTCCCCGTCATGATGATATGGACTAAACCTCTGAAACTGTAAAGCACCACCACAAGTAAATGTTTTCCTTTGTAAGAGTTGTTGTGGGTTGGGGATTTAGCTCAGTGGTAGAGCACTTGCCTAGCAAGTGCAAGGCCCTGGGTTCGATCCTCAGCTAAAAAAAAGAGTTGTGATCATGGTGTCTCCTCACAACAATAGAAACCCTAACTAAACCATGTGTCTTAACACATGGTCTTTGGCAACTGGTTTCTTCTCTCAGCACAGTTTCCAAAGTTCATCCACAGTGTAACCTGCATCAGTATTTCATTTCTTTCAATAACAAGCAAGATTCTATGGTTTGACAAATCATTTAGTTTATGTGCCATCCACAGAAGGGCATGTGGACTGTTCCACCCCAAGGCTGTTAGGGTTGGTGTTAAGAATAGTGAGATTTATGGTTGCATTTTGAAGTTAGCTCTCTGAGGTGTGTGGCAGGAAAAGAGCTGCTGGGTCATATGGTAACTGTAAGGAATATCAAAATTCTCTCAGAGATGTTTAGGAAATAAACTTGGGTTTGACCTTTGTGTGGGCTAAAGCAGAGGCATGTTAAAGGAGGGGTCTAACGTCTTGTACAAGAGCCTGGAACACCTACACACAAGCCTTCAGGATATAGTACCTTCTCCCTAGTAGAACACTATTCCTCGAGAGAGAGCCTAAAGACCACCATTCTGCCACTCTGTGCTGCCTACCTCATTGTGGAGACACACACACACACACACACACACACACACACACACACACACACACACACACACTTCACAACATGAGGCCTTTCGCCCCATCCCCAAATCTCCAAGGAAGGTCTACCTCATTGCAGAGTTGCAAGGGAGTGCCATAAAGCCCCTTCTTGGGCCTCTATTTTTCCAACATCTAGAACAACTGTTCCAGGGACTGAGAAGGAAGGTACCTGTGTTATCCCATGTGTCTACTTCCTTGGTAGTAAGTGGATCCGATAAAGAGAGAAGTTGGCAGTTCTACCTCCTTAAATGGGGATTAGGTGAGTTCTGTGGTCAAGCCTCCAGGTTCAGGTATCAAGACACGCACAGAATGCTCCTCTTCCTAAACGTGGCCCTTCCTGGCCTTGTGAACTGCTTACACAGACAATGTTTTCTCCTCTGTGCCGTTGGCGATTCTCACTTCCTTCCATTCCTCCTCCCTCCCCAGCCTGTCTCCCCTTCCATGTGCCCCACCCCCATCTCCTGTCCACACAGATCCTGATGACTCTCCTAGTATGGACACTGGGTGTCCTGATGACCTATGTGTCCTTAGGGAGGCAGCCAGGCCAAATCCTCTTAGGCAGATCAGATTATACCCTGGGTCATCTTGCATCACACATGCCCAGGTCATGCTGGCATCGTATACATCCAGGCAGCCTAGGTCCTGACACTCCAGTGAACATGGACTCCCTGGAGGGGTCATGTGATCTGGTATCAGTTTATCTGCCTCCCTGGGTTTCAGGTTCCTGCCAAGAGCTGGAATTTGGCATTGTACTCACTTACCACCATGGAGAAAGCTGGCCCTGGGAGGAGGCTGTCCCACAGCTCTGAGTCATGAACCCTACTGTGTGCCACTGGCACTTATCTGCTGAGGTCCAGGCAGCCACAAGTGACCTGGAACTGGGTGTCTAAATGAACGGGTGTATGAGTAGACAGTTGTCTTGGCCAAGGGTTTTTGTAGTTATAAATAACATTATAACAGGATACCATATGATTAACACAAGAAGTCTAAGCATAACACACACATAAAGGGACACAAACTACAGCCTTATCACCCTCAAGAGGAATCTTTTAGGTACTTGTCAGCTGATTCTGAAAAAAAAAAATGAGAAAATGAGATTGCTCACCTCACTGTGAAGCAACCTAGCTTCACAATCTGGCTTCCAGGTATAACTGACCTGTCAGTCAGGGTGCTTTTGATGTGATAAATATCAAAAATTGTGGGGTGGGTTATTTCATATTCCAGGGAATGAGAGAAGTCATGGCAGGAACTTAGGGCAGGAGCTGAAGCAGAGGCCATGGAGGAGTGCTGCTCACTGGTTTGCTCCTCAGGGCTTGCTCACCCTGCTTTCTTAGAACACCAGGGCTACCTGCCAGGGGTGAACTGGGCCCCACTACATCAATCATTCATCAAGATATGCCCTCCAAGCTCACCTACAGGCAATCTGATGGAGATCTTTTCTCAGTTGAATCTCTTCTTCCCAGATAACTCCAGTTTGTGGCCAGTTGACAAAAGTGAAATGAAACAAAACAACAAACCCACCCCCCAGCCAGGATGAGATCCTTGCAGTTCAGTCACTCGGGACACCCCTGTGGCCCTTCCCACACATGGCATGCAGCCTGCATTGGAACTTCTGACGGGTCAAGCTTCCACAGACTGAAGCGTGCACACCGCGCCCTGAGAAAGGCTGGCATGGTTCTGCCAGAGACAGCCGAGTTCCTTCCCTGGCTGAGAACCGTTCCCTCCTTTCTTGCTGCTCCCCTTCCAAGTGTTAGGGCTAGGAAAGGGGACTTCTTGCTCAAGAGCATGGCCTGGCCCTCCATGACCTCTCATCTCCCTTTTTCAGCCGTCAGAAATGACAGGAACAAGAAAAAGAAGGAGCCCTCAAAGCAGGGATGCACAGAGAGCTACGAGATGACAGCAGAGCTAGATGACCTCACAGAGAAGATCCGGAAAGCCCACCAAGAAACCTTCCCCTCACTCTGCCAGCTGGGCAAATACACCACGGTAAGAGCCACCTACTTAGGATGCCAGCGGTGTGGGCACAGGCTCTCGTGCACCCACATAGTTCCCATACAGTTTCCTGTGGTTGGCAAGAATGCTCGCAGTCCAGCCCTGAGCCAGCCTGGCAGCCAGGCAGGACTCCTGGTGGCTCTCTTCCCCACATGTAGCCTTAGGACTGGGGCTAAGGCAGTTTTTCATCCGTGAGCACCTACTGTTGGATGGGCTGAGCAGTGGCAGCACAAATTAATTGTTTGTGTCCCCCCCCCCCCTTGGGGATTTTGGTCTGCTCAAGCCAGAAATTTATTACATAGGTTGTGGTAGATATCTGACCTGGAGGGGATCTGGGGTCCATCTTTTAAATATCAATCCAGCTATGGATTCCAGGCAGGATTATGGGGCCATCCATTCTCTGGCTCATGATCTGGCTTCTAGGAGGGGTACATATAATCTCAAGAAAGTCTAGGAGGGTATGGGACAGGGCGATCTGGGCCCCATAAATAGGTGGTCCCATGTACTCCACTATTCAGAGGTGACAGACAGGTCCTCTGAAGAGGACAGAGAGAGCCAGTGCAGGAGACGCGACCCCACGTATAACCCGCTCCTGGGACCACGTTTTGCTGACGAGGGACCTTTCCTCTTCTCCACATGACAGGGTCTAAACATGGCCTGGTCAGGCCCCATACCCTGACTCACAAGGTGAAACGGCCCAGTTGTGATGGGTGGTGGTTGCCTCTTCTGGGGACCCACATCCAAGTGTGATCCTTACCGCTGTGAGATCACTCACACATAAGGCACATCTCTCTAGAGGCAGCCCCGGCTTCACATAAGCTCCTCCGCGGAGCACCCCAGCCTCCTTGGTGCCTCAGCAGGATGACCTGAGTCTTTTCCGCCAGCATTCTTCAGCAAGGTCCAGCCCCGGCTACCTCAGTGGTGGACATTTCAGACTCACTCCACTTCCTTTCCTGGAACAGTAGATCTCCTTCCAGACAAGCATCTCATCCAAACCTCAGTTTTCAACACTGAGGGGTGTCCATGCAGTTTCCTGGACCTCTTCTCACATACCCCACTTTGGGGCCAATTTGTTGTGTTAGTTCTCTGTTGCAGGGCAAAAATGCCCGGCAGAAGCAACTCGGGGAGGAAATACTCACTTTGGTTCATAGTTTCAGAGCATGTGCCATGGTAGAGGGGTGTGGGGGTCCTTCCACTTCTGGTAGGCGGAGGTGGAGAGAGTGTAGGGTTCTGGGAGAGGGGTGTGGGGGTCCTTCCACTCATGGCAAAGGAGACTGTGGATGAAGTGACTAGGTAAACTGAAGTTAGAGCAGGAAACAGTGGCTGGATATGACCTTCAAAGTTCAGCCACTGGTGCCCCTGACTGTGCTCCAGCTAGACCTCATTGATGAGCATTTCCACAGTCTCCAGAAACAGCACCATTGGCCTGGGAGCAAGCACTCAGACATGAATCTATGGGGGATATTTCCAATTTAAACCATAATTGAGCCCACCTGGCTCCTGGCAACCACCAGTCCCAAGCACTCTGTGGGAGACCTCTTCAATGGAATGGGAGAGAAAGAAATAGAAGGTCACCAGAGGTCAGCCCCTCCCTGCTGGGCAGCAGGACAGCCTTCAGGAGGAGTGTACCTCTGTCCCTCTGTGCTCTGAACTGCCTCCAGCTGCTCCTTTATTCTTACCATCTCTGCAAAAATCTGGCTTTGTTTCAGTGTAAGGGACTTGAAATCCTTTCTGGAAGTAAGTGGGAATACACATAAATAACATCGGCCACAGCACATCCTCTGCAAGCTCCCAGTTCCGAGATCGGCATTTGTTCAAAGCTTTTTATAGGGAGGCAATTGCTTCAAAGGCAAGAAACTTCCTGCCCCTTCCCTGGGGTGGCACCCATGTCAGGTGCCTGTGGCATAAGTGGGCAGGGAAGAATCAGACAGCAGACAGCCACCTCTGCAGATCTGCCACTGTGGCTTTTATTTCCCAAATTACAGCTAGTTGATTGGAGACACACTGGCAGGTTCCAGGGAGAAGCAAGGATGAGGACACACACACACACACACACACACACACACACACACACACACACACACCACCTTCTGCCCCTAACCTGGGCAGGAATCCCACCATCAGGCTCTCAGCTGTCTGATGCTGCTTAGATGGCACTTACATCCCGTGAGCCTGGGTTCCTCCTCTCTACAATGGTAATTTTGGTTGTAAAGGCTTCATGTGTATCCAGACGCTTCTATGAGAAAAGGGTCTCAGAGTCTTACAGTTTCTGGCAGGAAACGTGTGCAGACTGAAGGGCCGTCCCCTGGATCCTGTGAGTGGCTTGATGTCATTTAGAGCCATATGCTTGGCTTCTAGAAAAGTAAGGTGGTGACTAGTTAGTTCCTATCAGCACTGGCCACTTTTCCACGTGCTGCTGTCCACTCCACTAATGGGGATTGGTGGGATATAAGTTGTCCTGGCAGAGATTTGCGAACTTGAACCATGAAGATTCGAGGAGCTTTAATGCTCAGACCAGACAGAATCATGTCTCTAATGATTCTGCCACAGACAGAACTCACCAACAGGCTCTGCTGAGACAAGTGTTAGAAGTAAGTGTGTGAGCAATTCCAGGCACCTGCAGGCATGGCGTGCGTGTGTGTGTGTGCGTGCGTGCGTTTGTTTGTTTGTTTGTTTGTTTTTAAGAGAAATCACATGTGTGATTGGTTAGGGAAGAAAAACCTAGAACTCAGGGAGGCTGACTCCTACAGGAGATGTACCCAAGCTGGGGTAAGACACTTTGGGGAGTCATGAGACCAGAGTTCTGACCCCTCTGTTACCTCAAAACTCCGTCACTTGAACCAGCTCATAATTCCTAAGCCTCAGTTCCCTGCACTATACACACCTGCCTGCCATGTTGCCATCCACCTGCCATGTTCCAGCCAGAAGTATTCAGTTCTTTCCTAATGTTGGTCTCATAGAGCTACCTCAGAAAAGTTTCATTAACTGGGTAACTTGAAGCAATGTTACCTTTGCCTCCCATGCCAGGGAGTGGAAGGCCACACTCAAGGTGTGACCGGGCTGTGGCCTTGGACAGCCCCAGGGTGTGCCCCCCACAGCTTCTGCCTTTGGTGGCTGTCTTTACCTTTTCTTTGTTTAGAAATCATTGCTGCCTCCCTCCAGCTTCCCATGAGCACCGTCTCTCTCTCTTACCGCTTGTCCTGCTCTCCCACTGACATACATGCCTAGCTGTTACGTGCCAAAGTACATGGTGTCACAGTGTCTAGGGTCATGTTTATTGACCAGGAAGATGCTGGTCTCACTAATGACATCATGGTGGTGCTGGGACCATGTAGCTATCTCATGAGAGCATCCGGCCAGGAAGGAAGTCACAAACACAATGCAAAGTTTAAGCGACATTAAGTTCTCACCAGGAAATAAAAGAGATGAAGTACCAAGAAAAGCATGGTTGCCACAGCCTATCTGCATGGCATCCCCTCTGCTTGCCCAGGTGTCCTGTAAGGGCCACTGCCATTCTCTGGGCCATAGCCTCCTTGTCAACCAAACAGAGTCACAATGTGCCTACCTCATGGAGTGTTGTGGAACGTAGAGGAGAGCACACAGCATGGCCCCATGTCTGAGGCGGCCTAGACAAGGAGTGGTTACCTTGACAGCATGGATGTACATGATGGAGAAGTGGACTGCAGAAGACAGAGCAACCTCACAAACAGGACTTGGAGGATACCTGCCTCTTGGGATGGGCAGACAATTCCAGGCCTAAGAAAGGTGCTTCTCAGGAGAGGCTCTCAACACTCACGCAAAACTTAAACTCAGTTCTTGTGAGTTGTTTTATAGCCTACACCCCAAATCCCAGCCCTAGGGAGACAGAGCAAGGATGATCACCAGACGAGGCCACACTGTCGAGACCTTGACTAGGAGAACCAGGGTGGAGGTGTGGCTTGGTAGGAGGGTACTAACCTGGTGTGCACATGGCCCTGGGTTCCAGCCACAGCTCCACAAAGAAAGAGAAAAAAGAAGAGCCTTTTCTCTTCACTCCTTAGCTTAAGAACCCTCAAATAAACAACTGACTTGCCCAGGAGCTTTTAGACATGGCAGATCTTGCCTCTACTGATGAGTATTTTTCTGAAAGAGATGCCAGCTGGAGAAGCAACAGAAAGTCATCCAGCAGAAGGGACTGTGCAATGGCAGAAGATATCATTTAACTGGATTGACGGGACTGGGCTTTTCCCAAGAATGCCCTGGTGGGGGGCAGGGTGGGTGCTGCAGGACACAGCATTCTGGGAAACTTACGTTCTTCCACAGAATCCCAGGGGACTTCCCAAGCAGGCAGCATGTTCTACCCACAGTCAGGCCTGCTTCAGCCCAGTGTCCTTCCCTTCCCTGTCACCTCCTCTTCCTCCTCACCTGCTTACGAGCGTTTCCCCCAACCCCCATGCTCTCTGTAGCTGCTTCCATCATCAACCCCGGGCAGGCCATGCTCTCCACCTACCGCAGCTGGAAGATAATGTAGAAGCCATTTCAAGCCTCGCGCCTATGAATCCAGCAGCCAGGATAATAAAACACGGGGTTATTTTGTGTTTTATTAACTGCCTCTTGCCTTCAGTTTGCATAATCATGAACTGGATTGACAGGCTGTTACTGGGTTGCTCGCTGTTTTAATAGAAGGAACCATAGGCCCCCCTCCCACTCCACTCTTGCATGATGGAGCAGCTCATCCAAAGCTGATGAAGATTTCCTTCACACTGGCTGCATCCAGCAATGTCATTTTTTCCAGATGGATACTTCATTGTAAAGTGATTTCCCACCAAGCTCGCCTCTGCCCCTCTCTTCTGTGGCATCTTTCTGTGAACTGAATAAACTGCCTATTAAATTTAATTACAGCCCAAATGGCCACATGTCTTGATCTTGCACACACACACCCCTGAGTGTACTGTGTTCCACAAAGATCCTTGAGGAAGACATAAAATTAATCTGGGAGATGTATGCTTGTTTCTGCAGGGACACTGTGGAAGCCATGATGGCCACCACCATTCTGAAGCCGTCTCCAGACTCCCACCTTCAAACTCTTCCTCTGGATTCCTACTGGCGTTAGAAGCAAAGATAGCATTATTAACTTCTGTGGACTGATCCGACTGAAACAGGGCACTGAACCTGTTGGTTTGCAATGCAGAATTGCATTTGCAGAGATAGAGGCATTGGTCCAGAGAGACACACACACACCAGGCATAGTCTCTCCTTGCATAGTTCAGTTGTCTTGGAATTCATGAAGATGTCTAGGTGACTTTCAGGAGAAACAGCCTCTTGGTGTCTCTTCCACAACATGACGTTGTTCTGTGACATCTCAGACAAGCAAAAGATTATGAAATGCCACTCAACTTTACTGGGCTCTACTAAGTGCTCACTGGGTCATCTGCACTATAGGCAGTGGCAGGCCTAGCAAATGAGCCAGGAAGGAGTGTAACTGAGGAAGTGACCTGGGGATTTAGAGAGGAGTACCATAACTGGCGCAGAACATGAAGGAAAGAATGCTAGAAGGTGGGCAGTCTTCATAGAAGGCTGAGGAAGGCACAAAAGATCGTTAAGTTGATCGAAGACTCAAAGGGATACATGCTGCAGGGCTCCAAGACAGCTATCTAGGAGGACACATGGCCAGTACAGAGGCCTGAGGCTGGACTACGACCAACCTTCAGATAAAGCAAAGAGACCTGAAAGGCTAGAGCTGAAAGAGTTTGGGGAGAGAGTGAGCAGAGGCCAGATGCCCTCTCATCACCAAAGTGATTGGGCTTTTAGCCTCAGGAAGATGAGGGAGATGATATAGAAGAGGGAGGAAATTGTGTGAGAGAGAAATAATGAGAGGTGAAGGAGGCTGTCAGAGGGATGCGACCTGGGTAGGAGTGGGGCAATGTGTATGTGTCTGGGATATTTGAGTCATGTATGCCATACTTAAGACTATAGCTCTGGGAACACTGCCAGGCCCAAGCTCTTGGTTATGGCATCATTAACTGTTCTGAGACGCTTTTTGACCGTTGTTTTTCTTACGAGACATTTCAATGCAACATGGAAGCTGAGCAGCATAATGAAGCCCTGTGGTCACTGCACATCACTTCGGTTCCATCCCTGCAAAGGTGGCTCTGGTGTAGGCCGCCTTCTGGTTCCTCACACCCCTGCCACAGGAGTTAATATTCTGGTTTTTCCCGTGTACATGCTGAGCTGCCATGCCTACGTTCAAAGTATGACTAGAAAACTACATTGTCACCACTAAATAAGGCAAGCCTCTTGGACACCTGGACTGTTCAGACTCTTCACTTTTTTGTGCTTGTCTCTCCTCCTTATTTGCTTTAAGTGGAACTCAGAGAAGGCTCAGAGCTCAGCCAATAAGTCTCTTTTTATCAGTTAAGCTTCTGGGATGTAATTTACATGATATAATGTTTCATTTTCTCAAAAGATATGTATTGATGTATTACAGACCATTACCAATACTATGGAAAGGTTCCTCCTGCATCTGTGACACCCCACCCCAAAAGCCACTGCCCCATCCTCTATGAGTGCAGCATTGCCTCTTCTGTGATGCCTTGGGATGGCCCATCCTCCATGAGTGTAGCATTGCCTCTTCTGTGATGCCCTGGGATGGCCCATCCTCCATGAGTGCAGCATTGCCTCTTCTGTGATGCCCTGGGATGGCCTGGTCTTGTGCATCCATCTTCCTCCCTTTAGTACAATGCTCATGGCTGCTACAGATGGGTATCTGTCCCCTTCTATTGATGCCCCCCTCCTATTCACTATATAGTCATTATCAGCATCAGGACAACATTGAACATGGGTTCCCTTTCCATAGCTGTTCCTGTGCAATGTCTTGGGTGGCTCCTTGGCTTTGCATGGTATCTGGGAATCATGGTGTCCTTGTGGTGCTCACCACGTTCCTGCATCTCCTATGAATGAGTAGATCCAGAGGCTTCATTTGACCTAGGGCAGACTGAAGCCTGGTGGTGTGTTTTCCCTCATGACACCCATATGGCAGTAGCAAACAGTTATGACCAATGGCTAGAGGCCATTAGGAGTGGATGACTACACAGAGAAGCTTGCTTTCCTTTGCTCCCCAGATGTCTTGTGACTGGTGTAAAGTCTGGGCAATTTGAAATCAGGAATCAGAGTCTGCCCAGAGACAGCAGTGTGAGCCCATTCTCGGGAAGCATCACATTCCTACCTCCTGGTGGCATGTCACTGATTCTTGTCCCCCCTCTCCTCTTCTCTCTCCCTCTCAGAATTCCAGTGCTGACCACCGTGTCCGACTGGACTTAGGCCTCTGGGACAAATTCAGTGAGCTGGCCACCAAGTGCATTATTAAGATCGTGGAGTTCGCCAAGCGTCTGCCGGGCTTCACCGGCCTGACCATCGCAGACCAGATCACCCTGCTCAAAGCTGCCTGCTTGGACATCTTGGTAGGAACCTTTCTGAACTCTAGAAGGAAGGAGGGAGTTAGAGACTTCCAGGAGATTCTGAGAAGACTACTTCCCAGTCTCATTTCCTAGATCTGGAGAGCCCTTCCCATGTGTTGGAATTTCCCTGGACCGACAAAAGTTCAGAGATCCCTGGGTTTGACAGGACTTTCCTTGGATGTCTCTCCACTGTTAAAACTCCCAACCCCCACCACACCATGTGATCCTTACTGGCCCTCAGTGATGGCTTTCCCCTGGTTTCTGCAGAAGCCTTTTCCAGACCAAGCCCAGTTATTACAAAGAGTACCTCCCTCCCTCTGTTCATGAGCCCTCCTCACCTTGCCCTGGAGGCCCATAGGACATTTGCAACCCACCCATAGCATAGCCCTGCAGCTGCTCAGGACCACTGGGACTCCCTGGCTAAACTGAATCCCTAACCTAGCGCATGGCATAACTTTGTGAGGCTACCACCTATGGTCTAGGGAAACTTTTGTCTTAATGCAGCTACAAAATCAGAGACCAGACAGGTACAAACCTCCTGCTCTCACAGGTCTGGAGGCTGGGAGTCCAGGACCAGCCGGCCAAAGCTGTTGGATTCTTAGGTCACAAGCCCTCCAGCTGCTTCCTCACTGGGTTAAGTTCTGTGGTCCCTTCATGTCTAAAGTCTTCTCAGGGCTGCATCCTCATGACCCACCTAGGCTTAGTCTCCCCCAGAGGACTACCATTTCATACCTTGGAAGTGGGGCTCCAACACTTAGCACTTTGGGTAGTGGGTCTGCAGCTTGTCCATAGCAGCACTGTGGTCCTTTTTATGGCTGTGAGAATGGGGAATTCCTCAACCATAGCTTCCAAGCCTCCAGAGAGGAAGGGCAGGTTCTCTTTTAAAACCATGGGGCTGGGGCTAGGGTAAAGGGATTTTAAAGGCAGACACTGCTTCCCACTGGGGGCTACTTATGCATACAGCCTTATAACTAAGAGGCAGGGCTTTTCCCTCATACTCATCCTATTGCTCATGACATAAAAGTGGATTTTCTGGGAGCCACCCTCAGTTGATGTCAGAAAACCCTCTGGGCTCCCTCTACCCCTGGGTAGATACTCCACTTCGGCAACTTAACCTCTGCTTAGCAACAAAGAGGTGTCTGCAGGGGGACACAGAATGCAGAAACCTGCTTCATGAAGGTCCTGCTCTGAGAGAGTACAGAGGATAGAGCCCCTAGGGAAGGACTGGAGACCCCAAAAGAGCTCATCAGGCCTGCGGCCTTCAGAGTGAAGTAGAGAAGGCAGAAGTCCTACAGGATGAGAGTGTGCTCAAGTAGAGGGTATGGAGCACAGTGAGGTTGTAACCCATGACTTACAAGCACAGGGAGAGGCAGGCTTCTAGAACAGTCTGCCTGTGCTCCATTGTGGGGTGCCCCTCCCCACCAACTCTGACTGGACTTCCTCCTGAGCCCTGGCACTCCTCTGACTCTACTCCTGGTGCCTACCTGTGTGGCTACAAGCACACTGTATTATGAGATAGGGCTTTTCTTGAGGTTGAGTCCAATTCATTGTTAGCTAGGACACTGAGCATGTGACCTGAGCCCTATGGCTCTCATCTGTAAACAACAGGACTTTAGTCTGGAAGACTGAATGTAGGGTATACACATTTGGTCTATGCTAAGCACCTACACAAGATTTGTTAGATTAGTCACCTTCCTTCTTACTACAACCAAATACCTAAAAGAAGCATGTAAGGGAGGCATATTTGAGCTCATGGTTTGAAGATACAAGTCACAAGGATCCCTGGCTGCAAGCTTGTGAGAAGGCTAGTCATATTGTATCCAGGGCCGAGACAGTGCCAGTTCTCAGTTGGCTTCATGCTTCTTCCCTTTGTATTCAGTCTGGAACACACATTCAGAGTGCATCTTGCCTCATCAGTTAAGCCCTTCTAAAATACCATAGTAGACACACTCCAAGTTGTCATGAAGATTAGACATCACAGTTGGTAAGGATCACCTTATTTTTGGTTGACTAAACTTTTGAAAACAGAATTTTGTTCCTCTTCTCCTCCCAGCACCTGGCTTGGTGCATGAGACATAAGTACTCAGGAAAAAGATATTTCAATCAAATTATGATTTATTTTGTAAAAAGTTATTTCTCAAAATGTGTGTCCCACTTATTATTTCCTGAATAACCTAGCTCTGTTCTTAGACATCTGCCAACATGTAACGAAAGAAGACACAAACAGTCTTCTATAATGGGGCTTGCTGCCCATATGAGGAGTTCCTGCATTTACCATAATGCTGGTGGATGCTATCAGGAGAGGTCAGCATAAGTGATCCAGCAAGTGGACATACATATTTTCTCCCTTCCAGATTCTCAGAATTTGCACCAGGTATACCCCAGAGCAAGACACCATGACCTTCTCTGATGGCCTTACTCTGAATCGAACTCAGATGCACAATGCTGGCTTCGGTCCGCTGACTGACCTTGTGTTCACCTTTGCCAACCAGCTCCTGCCTTTGGAAATGGATGACACAGAAACAGGCCTTCTCAGTGCCATCTGCTTAATCTGTGGAGGTACTGTTCATGAGTCCCTGCACAGAGCAAGTCGCAGGACAGCATGCGGCTCTACTGGGGTTCTTCTGCATGGAGAAAGGCAGTGGCTAAAACCCTCATGGAAGGAAGAGTTCTACTTCTTCTGTTGTAAATTAAGTAGTGGTATTTGAGCTCTTTCTGCTCTGAAAGAAATGCCAAAATCCAGTGGTCCTGTTTCTCTTGTGGGAAACAGGTACATTTTTAAAGGCAGGATCATGCTGCTATATGCCTAAGATCATTTTAGTGATGACCCAAATGCCTTGCATGTTATTTCTTAATATAGCTAGAATGATTCAAATCACTGCCTGGGATCCCTCACCATGCCCCTATGCACCTGGTGAGCTGGAGTAAAGTATGGCCCCTTCTTTGTAGTAACCCCTACTGGCTAACCAGAAGCCAACATTAGTTCAAAAGGAATGGCTGTAATTAAGGGGCAGGCTTATCTCTCTGGCTTTCACAGCCAGCCTGCCCAAGGTGCTTTTGTTCAGTTCAATACTGACACCATCTGGTCATGAAAGATAATTCTTGCCTCTGGACCCGAGCAGTGTGCATCAAATGTGCTTACTAAGGAACAACTATCTTCAAGTATCACGGCTTAAAGCAATTGCATTTATTCAGAGGAATGGGAAACAAGAGAGGGGATGGCCAGCAGCTCTTCAGCCTTGGGACACTAAACACTGAATACTTTCTCCTGCTATCCAGACCGCCAGGACCTTGAGGAACCGACAAAAGTAGACAAGCTCCAAGAACCACTGTTGGAAGCACTAAAGATTTACATCAGAAAACGGCGGCCCAGCAAGCCCCACATGTTTCCAAAGATCTTAATGAAAATCACAGATCTCCGCAGCATCAGTGCTAAAGGTATGTCTTCAAGGATGTAGAGGAGGGCAGAGCTTTGCCAGCTTTTGCTTTTTAAAACCCATGTTTTAATCTTAGGAGTCTCATAACTGCGTAAGTTGGAATGTGTATCTCACAGAAATCCAAAGGAATTAAGCATTGTCTGAGCATGCATATGTACACAGTTAAGAGTCCCTCAGGTTTCCTTAGGAAGACATTTTGACACTGTCTCTGGCGTGAGATTAACAGAAGCAGAGAGCAGATGCCACTACCCAGTGAAATTAAGAGATTATTCAGTTTTCAAATGGGATGGCTAGTTAGAAGAACAACTCTTCCAGACAGTGTATGTATTTTTTAAATTATTGTTGGGGCTCGCATGCATGCCCTTGGGGGTTAAAGAACAATTATATGGAGTCCCTTCTCTCTTTCCATCTCTTTGAGCATTCGGGGCACCAACTCAAGCCAACCAGCTTGCCATCTAAGCCATTCCACCATCATCCCCTTTTTCAGAGTGCATATTTAATTTTTGAGTCTATACATCTCATTCCAGCTTCCAGATATCTCAGGTTTCTATACACTCGGCCTGTTTTGTTTTGTTTTCCTTTGAATCCTAACCTCTAGAAAAAAACGAGGAAGACTTGGGGTCACTGTGGCCACAGCGCTGGTGTAGGCAAGTTAACTCCTGCAATTCTGAGTAAAGGAATTCTTGCCTGGCTGAGAGATATAAATATTCTCACCTCATGATTCTCACTCTATGTGGCAACTCATAGGGCAATTATAGGAATGCCTAGAGCCATCTCAGAGCTGAGTGCAGAGGGCTTTTCTATGCAGATGACTCAGCAACTGTTCCTTGTGCCAACTATGCTATTACCTGTCATGTCCTCCCCATTAGCAGACTCCACATGAGGATCTCGGCAAGCCAAGACACAAACGCTGCATTTCAGAAGGTGCTTAAATGCACAGAGAACTTGTTTGACAAGAACTCTCAGTTTTGTTCTGTTTTTTTTCAGTGAGACATTCTAAGTTCATCCCAGCATGGGATTAAGAGAAGCAAAAAGAGACCAATGCTTGAGTACATGTTACTATCACTCTCCATGGATAGCTATGCCAGTGACCTGAGGACTAACAGCCATGTATAGAAATGTCCTAAGTCCTATATTAGCAGAGTCCACCAAAACCCTGGCCACATGGTTATGAAACAGTTTACCTGTTATTTATAGATTTCCATCTAACCAGCTGCATGTAGGGCTGTGGGATCTGCAATAGCATAGAACCATCCAGCACTAGACTGGGTTGCAGAAAACCACTACATGTTGTGATTCCCGCCCATCCTTCTATTGTGGCAACTGCCCATCCCTTCACATATTCTTCTGATCTTCCATCAGGAACTTCTCTTTGTAAATTATATTTACTGAATCTGACTGAAGCACCGCAACTATCCAATTTGTACAGTGCACATTTCCACTGCTTTCCTCAAAGTGAAGACGTGACAAAGCTCCTCTGGAGTACCCAGTCAGTACAATTCCATTCTCAAAGGGAGTGGCAGATCAGCCTCTGCCTGAGAACCAATTTGACTGGGATCTCAGAGCACACCTGACACTGACGTTCTGGTGGCCACTATTCCTACTGTAAACACTCTTCCATGCTCACTTCTAATAAATGGGTTCATTTTCAACAAAGACACAGGCCACTTGATGCCTGCATTCCACAACTCTTTCACACAGCTGAGGGTGAATGTTGGTCCCTTCGTATCTAGCTCCTATCTAACAAGCTTTCTATTATCTCTCGAAAAAGGTGCAGAACGTGTCATTACCTTGAAAATGGAAATTCCTGGATCAATGCCACCTCTCATTCAGGAAATGCTGGAGAATTCTGAAGGACATGAACCCTTGACCCCAAGTTCAAGTGGGAACCCAGCAGAGCACAGTCCCAGTGTCTCACCCAGCTCAGTGGAGAATAGTGGTGTCAGTCAGTCACCACTGCTGCAGTGAGACACTTCTAGCTGCTGCAAACATTCCAGGACCTTCAGTGCCGGAGTGAAAACACAAGGAAAACATTTTTACTGCTGCTTAGTTTTTGGACTGAAATATGTTAAACTCAAAAAGGACCAAGAAGTTTTCATATGTATCAATATATATTCCTTACTGTGTAACTTGCCTAGAAATACAAACTTTTCAAATTCTGAAATTCAGCCATTTCATGCCACCAGAAACTAGTTAAGAGCTTCTATTTTCCTCTCTGAACAGTCAAGATGCATGGCAAAGACCCAGTTGAGATGATTTAGCCCTGGTTAAGTTTCTGAAGACTTTGTACATACAGAAGTATGGCTCTGTTCTTTCTATCCTGTATGTTGGTGCTTTCTTTTGTCTTGCATACTCAATAACCAAGACACCAAGGTTATGGAGCAGACTACTGTACATCACCGTATGTCTTGCTTTCATGAAAAACAAGGCTCACGGTAAGGAACCAGGACCTTTGTACAGTACAGGATAAGACTAAAGACACTCTGGTTTAAGTAATGTGGAAGCTTCTCCTTGCTTTTCGATGCTCTCAAGCTGCATCCTTTCTTTTATGTTGCCCAGATAGAGTATACCACTTCACTGCACTAGCAGAAGAGAATTCTGTATCAGTGTAACTGCCAGTTCAGTTAATCTAATGTCATTTGTTCAATTGTTAATGTCACTTTAAATTAAAAGTGGTTTATTTCTTAATGACACAACTACCGATGAAAAAAGATGCATTTTTACAGTCATGATAGCCTCCAAGGCAAAAACACTGTTCAGTGTTAGTAAGTTTGTTTACCTGTTCACAAGCCATTGGAGAGATATCCCAGGATAATCAGCAGGCTAGTCTGTCTGGACTCTAGTAGCCCAGTGTCCTTCCTGACTCGCGCCTGATCCTGGAATTTCCCCCAGTCTTGACGCTTGAAGGTATGGACAAGTGGCCTCCTCTGGCCTTGTTCAATCACTAGGACGCAGAGTGCCAGCTGTGGTAGCGTGGTTGACAGACTCAAGTGTCAGGTTCTGAGTTCTCATGTAAGCACTAGTGGAATCTTTTGTTTTTGATATATTAATATTAGCAAAAGTCTGTGATGTACCTTCACTGGCTCTGTTTGTACATTGAGATGGTTTAACAGTGCTTTCTATGTTCATATACTGTTTACCTTTTTCCATGGAGTCTCCTGGCAAAGAATAAATATATTTATTTTAAAGGTGTGTGGAACTTTTACTATGTTTCACCTTCAGTAAAGAGTCTGAGAACACAGTTCCATTTTTAATGTTTAAATTTCATTTCAAAAAGCAGGTCTGTAGTCTGCAATCATGACAATTAAAATCAGTGCTAATGCACAGTAATCTATAACAATTCTACAAGCCAATCAGACAACACATGACATTTCAATGAGTAAAAAAGAGCATAAAACTGTGTGTGTAAGAACAAAATGTTAAAAGGCCTACCACAATAATAAAAACCATCAATTACATCATCACATTAAAATAAGCCAGATGTACAAAATTCTGAGACAGAAAAGACAAAGGACAACACAAGATATTTTTGAAAAATGTTCGTGCTCTTTGGGCACTTAATTAAACATTGCAAAATCAACATCTTCTTCTTCATCAGACTCAGCAAAATATTTGACTTCTTTCCTAGCCCGACCAGTCCGTGGCAGAGCAGGTGGTTCAGAAGTGAAGTCTGAGGGGAAGATGTCTACATCTGAATCCTGATCAAAAGATGTTTTCTTCGGTTTCTAGATACCCCCCACAAAAAAAAAAAAAAAAAAAAAAAAAAAAAAAAAACCAAAAGTTAAAAAAATCTCAAAGTTAAGGAAAGCCTATTGTTAAGAACTATTATTCCTTATGTTTACATTTATGGCATATTGACAATAATTATACTTTTAAAATTAGAATTGACATGCTAACTTAAGCCTAAAATGAATTATGGATGAAAGAAACCAGATTAGATATGGTAAGTAATTAGCTACTTTAGGCTCTTGTGTTTACCGAAACATAGCCTCATCAATGCAACATCACTATTCTGAAATTATTTCTTACTCAACAAATACACAAAATGTTCATATTAGACATTTTTCAAGTTGCCCTATTTTCAAGAACATATCAGAATTCACAAAAGCAGAACAAGGCAAATGTGATATATATATACATATATATATACATATATAGATATATAGATATATAGATATAGATATAGATATATATTTAAAATATTTAAAAAGCCACCGACTAGATAAGAGGTAGAAAAGGGAATTGATGAGAAAGAATAATTTATAAAGCTGCAACCATCCATATGCCTATTTTTAAGTTTTAATAGGAAGAGAAAATAATGGCAAGGGGGATGCACCCAAGGCCACTTATTCACTCAAAAAAACAAAGAGTTTCTAAAGGGTCCAATTAATTAGGAACATTAGGCACAAACAACTCAATTTTTAGAAGTCAAATTAATCCAAGTTTATAAGAATATTCTAATATTTAAGTAGCACACAACTACAATAGTTCAATAGATAAAACAGAAGACCCGAAGGGAAGCTGACTTCTAGAGCTCTCACACTGATGAGAGGTGATGGACAGCTCTTCCACAGATTACAAGGGGTGTGAGCACAGGCAGTGCTGACCTGAGCCATGCTGAGGTGCTCTTGCTTACCTTGCTGGCTGTTTTAGCCGGTTTCCTCCCAGGGTTATAATCACCTTCATTTTCTGAGCCAGATGCTTTCCTTTTCTTTGCCCCTCGGCCTTTACCTTAAAATACATGAAAAGAGTTTTCCTCCCAAAGGTCAATGCAACGTAAGATAGGTTCCCAAGTCTTACAGTTATTTCTATACCCAACAGTGGGCCTGCAATTCTACCCTCCTGCTATAAATAACAAACATAAACTTTGATGGCACCATTTTAATTCTGGAATACACATGACTAAAGAGTATTTTAAAAATACATTTAAAACAAGTGAGAAATACAGGAAATATATTTTAAAAAATACATTTAAAACAAGTGAGAAATACAGGAAATATATTTTAAAAAATACATTTAAAACAAGTGAGAAATACAGGAAATATATTTTAAAAAATACATTTAAAACAAGTGAAAAAAATCTTAGAAATAAGTTTCAACCTAGGAACAAAACTTTTTTTTTTTTTTTTGAGCTGAAGATTGAACTCAGGGCCTTATGCTTGCTAGGCAAGCGCTCTACCACTGAGCTAAGTCCCCAACCCAAGGAACAAAACTTCTTACAAGAGTGCTTAAGTTACCTGTCACAGCTGATAAACTCACCTATGTACTGGCCTCCACAGGCTCCATGATAGTTCTCTTAGCTTTCCTCCTATTCTGTTTCTCTGGCCTACATAAAGACCCTGCCTCAGATATACCAAACAAAGGAAGTGAGAGACAGAGGTGGTAGAAACTCAAGAGTTCATTGTAGCATCTTTTAAGCTTATTTTTGGTATATTTACTTAGTCTTGTCAGTGTTTTAACTGATGAGTAGTGTTCTAAACTGCTTTATGTCCTTCACTCTAATGCAGTACTGCTGCATAATGCTAGTTACTGTCATGTGACCCAATTTCAAATAAACTAGGTATTCCATCACTAAACTCAGTAAAACTGAAGAAACTAAATCCTTTCCTTAGAGCACTGTTGAAGTGTTTCACAAAAGCAGTCCTCACCTTTTGGTGTTGGAGCCTTCTTTGGAATGCCAAATTCAGAATCTGAGTCAGAGTTTACAGTCTCTACGACTTTCTTCTGTTTAGGTGCTCTCTTGGCCTTAGGAGCTGTATCTGAAGGTGGTTTACCTATTAAGCAAACATCCTTTTAGTTGGTTAATGTACTATACTTACCAACAAACCAAGCTGAAATGAGTTCTATAACTGGATTTTTTTTTAATTGCTGATTTAAAAAAAAAAATGGTTTCTCTCTGCTTAATGCCAGTATAAAGGCAAAGATCCTTCCATGGATGACAAAAATGAATATTATTCAATTAGGTATAATTTAATTTTTAGGTAATTCAATTTTAAGCAAGGGGCATTAAAAGGAATTAAACAGTATCTTTTAAATATATATTCATGAACAAAAAGTACCTTTGACACACTAATTATAACCACACACTAAGTTCTAGCTTATAAAAATGATTTAGTGGGGGAAAACATTTTTATGGGGGTCCTCAAATAGAACAAATATAAAGCAACTCATTTTCTCCAATAGTTGAAATCCACGTGGAAATATGGAAAGAAACATGAGAATTCTAGGTCAGTAGATGCAAGGGCTCACTTTGCCATACTCTTTTAAAACAAGCCTTTGTCTTCTTTCCATCCGCAGTCCCATGAAGTCACTGTAACTTGTGTCATAAAATGAGTGTGGAAAACAAACGCACCGGCGAGACTGCAAGCGAACTGCAGACTGCTCTGTAAAAACTGAGAAGTGTTGCTGACTTGATGGGAAAACAGAACTGAGTCTCAAGCTGAGATACTCGACGTAATGCCCCTCACTGGCTAATAGCAGGAGGGACAGTTGTCTACGGTAGGGGTGGTCAAAAGCTATGGCTTTTACTCCCTTTGTGTACTCATAACTAACTCTACCTCAGGAACCCAAAGGCAGCTCCTAGCAGGAATGCAGATTCATTTCAACAAGGCAATAGGGACCACAGCTTTCTCTGGTAGTGTTTTCAAGCTTCCGGAAGTTATATGGCACTTTCCAACCCTCCACCAAATGAGGGCAGATATCTAAATATTATAGGATGCCTTTTGTTGCAAAATATTGGAACTACAGAATGTAATGAAAATAGAAATCATGTGACTCGGGGTTAATATAGATAGTTCTAAATGTCCTTCTCTTGAGATACTATCTGTAAATTGTATTTTAGGAAAGAGGCAGAGAAAGAGGATCCTGCCAAGATCGTTGAAGGCAGTTTCCTAGTTCAGCTAACACAGGGCCCATCCAGCTAGTAGAGAAGTAACTAAATGGATTAGATGGAAAATAGTCTCGTCTTTTTGTTAATGTTATACTAACTCATTAGCTTAATGAAGGAAACAGGGTGACAGATTTCAAGAAGGGACACAAGTACTACAGTATTTTATAAGATTCTCACATAAAGACTAAAAGAAAAAGATGTTTTAAAACATTTTAAAAATGTTTTTGATTGCTTAAAAAAACTGACACGTCTGTTTTTCTTTATATGCTCCATGTGCACGCAGTGCCCACATGACCAGAAGAGGGCTCAGATCCAAAGAACTAGAATTACAAGTGGTTGTGGGTCCCTGATAAGCATGCTGGGAAGTGAACTCAGGCCCTCTGCAAGAACAGCAAGTGCTCTTAACCCCCTGAGCCATCTCTCCAGCCCCAAAAATGATGTTTTGAAAGGCAATCATAGAGTTTTCTCAGTTTGAGTTCTCCAGAAGCAGAACCTGACTAACTCCAGGGTATGGGGTCAAGTGTAACAATATTCACGCAGTAGATGATGACAGAAAGAACAGAATTGAGACAAGGAAGAACAGCCAGCCACAGTCATAGCAAGCCAGTCAGTACTCTTGGAGCTTAATTTATCTTCTTGGGGAACTTTAGAGAGCCAATACAACAACCCCAGACTCGGAGAGGCAAGGACACTGAGCTGCTTCTACATCAGCTTTCCTCAATCACTGAGGGAAGGTAGCTGGGGGTGAAGTTAATAGTCCAGCACAACTGCAAAGCCATCAGATAAAGAAATGTAGATATGGCCAACATATCCTAAAGACGTGAGAAGAGCTTGTTATGGGCAGTCACCTAGATTGCTGCTAGGCACGCTTCTCTGAGTAGTCTCGTAGCAGTTCTAGTGAATTCAGATAAAACAAAGACTTTCAAGATTGTCAGGACTGTTATGCTACATTCAACACACATGTGTCTCTATGGTGTATACTACAGATTTTCTTTTCTTTTAGGGAACAGTCCATGTGATTTAATATCTCAACTAGATGTGTATTTTTTAAGTAGATATTATTTTCAAATGCAAAGCACTAATATTAATTTCAAAGAGACCAAGATATATGATTTGCATATTATATAACATTAATGAATCAACTCAGCATTTCATGAACAATCTAAGGCTATGGTGGTGAGAAAAAACTTTGATTCAGAAAATTGTATTGACTAATCCTCCATGTAGGGAGTAGAAGGAAGCAGAACTATCAAATTATAGAATGAAGATAAAATACGTATTCTCTACCCAAACTAACAAAGAGCTTCGTAGGGAAACTATCCTTTGTTATAACTATTTATTCTTGAGGATTTCACATATTTAAATGAAACATGATAATATCCATCTTATATGCCATCTCCAACTTCTGTCATACTCATCTCAGCATGTCCTTCTTCCAGTTTCATTTTTCATAACCCACGAAATCCAACTAGTGCCTATCCTACCAGTAGGAATACCCTAAAAGAATGATCCCCTCCCATGAGGTTATCAACTGCCAAGAGCTCTATAATAAGGGGTACTAGAGAGTGCCCAAATATCATGGGATTATTATTATTATTTTTTTTTTTTTTTTTTTTTTTTGGTTTTTCGAGACAGGGCTTCTCTGTGTAGCTTTGCGCCTTTCCTGGAACTCACTTGGTAGCCCAGGCTGGCCTCGAACTCACAGAGATCTGCCTGCCTCTGCCTCCTGAGTGCTGGGATTAAAGGCGTGTGCCACCACCACCCGGCTGGATTATTTTATAATGACAAAACCTTTATGAAATCATTCCCCTGCCCCACCTCCCTTTCTTTGACTGGTATGCCTCTACCTCCCAAATGCTGGGATTAAAAGAAAGTACCGCCACTGCCTGGCTAACCTGCAATATTAGCATGTTTCACTTCATATACAGAATATGGACTTAAACACTTGAAAGTGGATGGGGGTGGGGAGGGGAGAATGACTGTATTTGTATAATGTATTTTAGCAATCCCTTCACATTATTAGAAACCAAAGGGGATTCTCTTAATATTGGAATAGTAAGTTTCATAGTGAAGTACTCATGCAAATCATTTCAAATTATATTAAATTCCCTTTTACATCAGTCACCCCTACATAGCTTATATAATAACACAAGCAGGTATAAACTACGTACCCTTTTTAGCAGCGACTGTTTTGCTTGGAACTTTATCTGTTTGCTTCAGACCAAATGATGGTGCAAAAACAGAAGCAGTATCTTCTTCATTACTGTCAAATTTAGCTGAATCTAAAAATTTCAAAGCTTTTTTTTAGTAAAGAGACTCTATAAGGACCTCTGAGTAAACTGATTCTTTGATGACTTCTCTTTAGCTAATAAATTGATCTTGTAAGTTTCTATTTTGATCATATAATCCACAATATACAAACAGCTGAAAATAGAAAATATACCAATGTTATATCTCAAAAATGTTAACTTTGTTGTGAAACAATATACAAATGCACATGGCAATGAAAATTAATAATATAAAAGTTAAACATTTAAAAAATAACTGTTCAAAAGTATATACTAGTGATTTGTTTTGAGATGAAGAGATGCCACTGTGATCATGTTAGTATCTATACAAATACTAATGTTAATCCCTCTAGAAAACTAGTGCTAATGCCCAAATCTAAAAGAGCAGTGAGCACTCATGTTTTTAAGCAACAAATCACTGAAGACTAATTTTAAAGTTAAACTTACCTTCATTTTACTTTTTTGAGGGAGGAGACAGGGTCTTGCAATGTAACCCATATTGGCTTCAAACTTACAATCCTCCTGCCTCAACCTCCCAAGTGCTAGGATTATAGACATGTGCCACCATGCCCAGCTTCAGCTTATTTTTGTCCACAAATTAGTTTAACTTAGCAATCAACTCTTCCCTCCCTCAAACCATAGCAAGAATATTTTAAATGGCCTCTGGTACTTAATACTTTTACAACGAATGTTTATACTTAAAGAAAATATACCAAATCTAGATGTGTCTGTAGGAATATATTTAAAATCCAGAACAGAGGCTTGGGAGATGGCTCAGCCATTAATGCCCACAGGAAAGCAAAGGGGGCATATTGTCCTGCTTGAGATCCCAGACCACAAGAGGCAGAAAAAGGAAATTCCTTCTACCCCAAAAACTGAGCAGCCCTGCAAACTGAAATGGCCACTCTCAAGCTCAGGAAGAGACATGCTTCTATATCTAAAGTGGGGAACATCAAAGATGACAGCTGTCATCAGCCTTGGGCCTCACACGCATACATGTGCACACCTTCACACACACCATATACACAATATTTCAGTGACATAAAGATAGTCAGTTAAGTGACCTTAAAACTGTACACACACACACAAATATGCACTAAAAAGATATACCCTTGTTATATTTTCTCCTACAAAAATTTTGTTCTCTCAGCTACAAGAATTTGGTATGACAAATTTGCACCTATCCAGTACCTTTACAGATGTAAATAGAATCACATCAACATAAAAATCAAATTTTGATCTTCTATTTTTTTTATATTTGTCTCATTATTAAATCTGATATGTAGACACTATACTCAGCAGGCTAGCATCTGCCTAGCATGTCTGCTTACATGCTTCCATAATGCTTATTCTAACCAGTCAGTAAGTCTTATCACATTGGGCAAAAAGTAAATCTTCCACTCATGAAAAACTATGCAATTAAATCCTGGCCTAATGGTTTTTCTAGTGTTCTCTCTAACAAGTACAACAATCATATAACAATTAACTAATGAAAAGACTAAAAGAACATACCATCTTCTGACTTCTGAGAGTATGAAGGAAATGAAAAGAGATTCCCAAAATCCTGACTTTTTTTGTCATAGGACGATTTTCTATTAGAAAGAAAATATCACAAAGAGGATATAATCAAAATACCCTACATAATATATACTGCATGATTATAATCAACAAAACTTTAGGTTTTTTTTTTCTTTTCTCTACAACACCCGCACCCTGCCTCTTTCCTCACAAATTTATGTAAGTAAGTATATGAATACAAATATCAGATAAAAATACTGATTTAACATGAAGTAAGAATGGAAACTGGACAATGGTTTAAAGTTATTCAAAGTGTCACTAACTTAATTCTACATTATTAGCAAAGGTCCAAAGAGAAAGGTAGACTCCCTATCATAGAAGGTGGTCATACCATTCCTGACAGCAGACCACAGGTGGGCAGTTACTAGAGATTGGTCAAGTGGCTGGTTATATTGAGTTATAATGTCTTTAAAAACTAAAACTAATTATTAGTTCACAAATCTCACATTCTCCATATTAATGCTGACATTCATCAAAAGCAATAAAGTAATCAAGGACAAATCTACTGGAAAAACAAGTTTCCTAATTCTAAAGAACTAGAAACATTTCCCAAATCAGGAGCTATCCAAATACACTCCACGAGAATGAGATTTTTGTAAACAACATTTTACTGAAACAAACTATACTCATTTACTTACATGTTGTTTGAGGCTACTTTCTTACTACAAGGGCAGCAATGAACAGCTGTTACAAAGCCATATGACAGGGACATAGAAAATATTTATTCTAAAGTCCTTCATGAAAAAGCTTGCCAATCTTACAAGTAACAGCTAGGAAAGAGACGCAGTATTAACAAACTCATTGTCTCATAAAGAAACCTTTAGCTAGAATTGATCATTTCTTGGCACTCATGGTAAGAGCTTACTGGATATCATTGCTGCATTACTTACTCTGGAGTAGCTTTTGATTTGCCTGGAGAAAACGCATACTCATCTTTATCTAAGCCATCTGAAGGAACAAATTCATCTTCCCCATCATTTGCTATGGGAGATGCTTTAACTTTCAGTTCTTCTAAATCATTATTGTCATCGTCATCATCAGCATCATCCTCCTCCTCTTCTGAGAAATCAAAGGTATACTTAGGTCTTTCAGCTAGGAGGAAAACAGAAATGAATGTTAACAGGACACAGTGACATGTATTCATAGTTCCAGATAATTAGTGCCCAGGAGCTGTGGTGCCACCCTGGGTAAAACAGAGAGGGATTCACTCAAGAGCAACAAAAGAATGTGAAAAACTCAAAACCCTAGACTTACCACTTAAAAATTTTTTTAGGGATTTAACTTTATGTTATGTGCATTGGTGTGAAGGTATCTTTTTTGTTTGTTTGTTTGTTTTGTTAAGTTTTTCGAGACAAGGTTTCTCTCTGTAGCTAGCTGGCCTCAAACTCACAGAGATCCACAGAGCCTCTGCCTCCCGAGTGCTGGGATTAAAGGCATGCCCCAGCACTGCCTGGCAAAAGTATCTTTTAAAGTATGCAAGAAAAAGATGAACACTTAGAGAACAAAAAATATGATATCTATCTTACACTTTCAAGGAGGCTGGGACAACACTCTGTATTAGTTAGAATAACATAAACTGAGGGGACTACTTGTTTAAGATGTTGCTCATATTATTCAAAAACCCAGAAAAAGAGATTGGTATGTACTGTGTCACATTTCCCCTGTATGAAGGATTATTAATATAAGATTTCCCATTTCTTTAACTACAAATGACAAAATTTACATTCTTTTAAAAACGCTAAACTTTCTTTTAGCTTGTCTAAGTAAAAATATTCATTTCCCTTTAGGGTTAGTTGTACTGTAAAATTTCTAAGGACCAGCTCAGTTAACAAGTACTGCCAAGTATACAAAAAGCTCTGGATTCCAGTCCTAGAAATATATACACCGGGCATGCTGGTACATGCCTGTAATCTTAACACTGGGTAAGAAGAGTTGGGAGAATAAGAATATCAAGGTCATCCTCAGCTATATAGCAATTTTGAGGCTAGCCTAAAAAAAAAAAAAAAAGGGTAAATTTTCACATGGATAAGATAAGAAACAACTATAGAGAAGGGTATACTGGCATAACGCAAGTAAGTTTTATTTTAATTTCTAGCATGCAATAGAGAGGAGAATTTTTAAACTATTTGAACACAATAATTTCATATTTTACTTTTCATGTATGGAAAAACCTAAACAATTTTTGAAGCATTAATTTTCATGTAACTTAATCCAACTATGTCAATTATTCACCTGTATCATTTATACCTACACCCACTAAGAAAAGTAACTTGCCCACTTAATGAGAGATTCAAAGAATTTAAGACCTGGCATGTAATCAAAAACATTATTTGCCAGAGTTAAACAACCATAAAGTTGTAATGCTCATTTTAATGAATTAAAGCGTAAGAAAATACGAGGAAATTCATAAAACAAACTAATTACATTTTAATTATCTGAGTACTTCCAATTAATGAATATTCAGGGAAGATTAAATCATATGCTAAACAGCAATGCACCAAGAAGAAAAGCTGCTGTAGTCCAACCTTAGCATTATACTTAAAAGAACTGAGTAAAAAGAATCAGAAAACTCAGATATAAGTGGTAGAATATAAACATAGAGTACTTCCAACAGAGCCACCACAGCTGCCAATATTATAATTTTTGGGTTTGGAGTTTGAGGTTTGTTTACTTTTTTTTTTTTTCTTTCGAGACAGGGTTTCTCTGTAGCTTTGGAGCCTGTCCTGGACTAACTCTGTAGACCAGGCTGGCCTCAAACTCAAAGAGATCCACCTGCCTCTGCCTCCCGAGTGCTGGGATTACAGGTGTATGCCACCACCGCCTGGCCTGTTTGTTTACTTTTTAACAAATAGCCCAAAGCTATAGAGGGAACATTATCTAAGCTTTAATAATAAAATGTAGTAAGAGAACATGCTTTGGGGCTGGAGAGATTTCTTAGTGGTCAAGAACACTGGCTGTTCTTAAAGAAGACTCAGATTTGGTTCCTAGCACCCACATGGCAGCTCACACCATAACTCCAGTTCCAGGGGATTTAGCACTCTTGATCTCAGTAGGCATAAGACACATATGCACTGCACAGACACACAAGAAAGTAAAACATTTATATACATAATAAAGTAGATCTTTAAAAACACCATAATTCACTTTGTCTTTCTTTAGAGTGATTTAATACTTTAGTGACACTGATAATACTATTGATGTACTCAATTTATAGGTCAATGATAATATACAATAAAATAAATATAAATTGTATCACAATACCAGCTGCTCTCCTAAGCAAAGAATCTCTTGGAATAACCACAGGTTCTGTTTCTTCCAAGTCACTCTCTGACTTGGACTCATCATCTGACCAAGGGTTCCGTTTCTTCACTTTCTTTGCATTCGGTTTACCAGCTGATGTGGGTGTTTTTCGAACTCTGGTACCTAAAAGCAAGACAATGGTAATATGCATATAAACACCTATTCAAAGTTTTAGCAAAGCTTTTCTATGAAAGGTTCATTATATAATGGTAATATATATATATGAAAACTAAAGGTATTACTTGAACTACTAAAAATCAATCAAAATTAGTAAATTGTAGAAATACCCTATATAGTCCTTTTCTTTCTTATACAAAACATGCACAAAAGCATTCCGATGCCTTACCAGGCTCCTTTTTCTCCCTTTTGGGTTTGGGACCTTTATTTACAGGAGCCGATGGGGTCAATGTCTCTTCTCCTGTACCTTCTACTGGTGTTCCACTAAATTCTTCATCAAATTCTACTTTCACTACTGTGGTATCAGGATCACCCTATGTGTAAAAAACAAGCCAAATCCAATCATGAGCAAAAGTCAATCAGCAATGCATATTTTAGAGATACAGTTTCACTCAACAGTTTCTTCATACCAAGTAAGGTTTTTTTTTAATGTGTTCCACTTGAAACATGTTTTATTTCATTTACCTGTTTCAAATATCACTGCTTATAACCCTAACATTCTGATATACTCAGTGAGATGATAGCCACTTAGAGAAAAATCATAAAGAATAAGATAGGTTCTTGGTTGTCAAAGGAACTATGAAACCAGTAGCTAAATACTCTAAGTTACCCACAGAATCAGTGCCTACACCTGAGGCTCCTACAGACTAGAAAAACGTTCTCAAATTACTGAAAGAAAATGAGCAACATATACATTTTGTGAGGTACTGTAAGGCTGTCTGTAACCCAAAGTTCTCAGTAAGGACAGGGGACCGGTAGGTGGGCACACTGGTTCATACAACACAAGTTGAAACTGAGGGGATGATAGCAGTGGCTCAAGGGAATGTGAACAACTCTCCTTAAGGAGGTCAGGGAACGCCCCAGGGGGCTTTCTGGCTGACTTCTGGAAGAATCACTAAGTTTGCCAGGTGGGCAGAAAAGTGGTGAAAGCGGGGCCTCAAAAAATGAGCTAGTTTCAGCCATGCAAAGCCTGAGGGGCTTTGGGCATCTGGTGACTCCATGAACACAGGAGCCTGGACATTATAGCTGAGACAGATTTAAGAGTTACTATCTTAAGTGGGCAAAGCTCAGGGCAGACAGGGATGAGGTTTTTTTGTTTGTTTGGTTGGTTTGGTTTGGTTTGGTTTTGGTTTTTCGAGACAGGGTTTCTCTCTGTAGCTTTGCGCCTTTCCTGGACCTCGCTCAGTAGCCCAGGCTGGCCTCGAACTCAAAGATCCGCCTGCCTCTGCCTCCCAAGTGCTGGGATTAAAGGTGTGCACCACCACCGCCTGGCTTGTGGGATGAGGTTATTGACATTACATCAAGTAGAAAAAAAGAACGATAAGAAACTAACCTAACAAACAACAATAGAAAAGGACAGAGGCTACTGAACTAAGGGGAAAGCCAAGTATGGTAAAGACACAGGCTAGAGGAAGGTCATGTACACCTCAGTCATCAGACAGTCTGCCTAATGTCAAAATGCTCCTATGTTTCAAATTGCTTCAAATATTAGCTCTGCACAGAAAAATAAAAATTTTAAAAATTCTGACCTATAACTCCAACTTAGACTCATTTCCCTAGTGACAAAGAGCCTGTATTCTCAGCTTTGTACTGGATATATCTGCATCCATATTCCTTGGGCTGTAAAACAAACTGGTCTAGACCATTATCCTCTATAAGACCATCATACATCCTGCTTTCTTGGCTCTGAACATTCATTCTAGTCTTTACAACTGGCTAATCCTGGCTGATCCTACTCGAGTGGATAAATTTCACAATTATTTAAGTTCTTGCTAGTAACTGTCAGTGCCAATGCAAGATGTGCTTAATAGTGTTTAACAAAAAAAAATGAGATTATATAAAAGGATGTTACTTTGAAAACCTAATAAACCTTATTTTCTGCTTAACGCTCCCTTAATTAGTCATGATACAGAATTGTTATTTATAAAGTTGATAGTTTTTTGTGTGGTTTTTGTTAAGACTTAATTTAGAAAGACATTCAGTAGAGTGTTTCTCTCTCATTCTGAACACTGAATTTAGGCCAGGCCCCTGTAGTCCTAATATACTCAGGAGACTGAGGCAGAAGATCAATGAAGCCCATGAGTTTAAGGCCAAACAGAGGGTATAAGAGGGTGGGAACAAAACTGAACTAAGCAAGTGGCTCTAAACACATGTGTGGCCTCTGACCAACAGAGTTCTTCCACAGCTCACCTGCCCTCACAGAAAGAATGTTTCCTATCACATCAATACACATTACAAATCATAAAGCATGATTAAACCTGGAGTCTACCAAAGAGCTGATACAGGAATATGTGATACCTTCTTCTTCTTCAGCAATTTCCTGCTGGCATCTGCCTTCATAGCAGTAATTTCAGGAACAATTCTTCTCCCATAAGGTGATGGCATTGTCTCCTCCAGCTGAAGTTTCTTTACCTTAGGTTTGCCAACTTTACCTTTTATTGCTTTTCCAGACATTCCTGCCAGAATATCTTCTCGTTCTTGTGCTTCCACTTTCTGAAATATGGGGGAGAGGATATATAAACAACTCTTTACAAAAAACAATCACTATTGCATAAGAACCTGAAATAAATTTTATTCATTGTTAAGAAACAAAGCTTTCTTTCCATCTGATCTAATCTGAAACAAAATAATGGGAAAAGAAGAAAAACATTTAAGTCAGAAGACGTGAGTTTTAATGCTAATTCATGTACATAGCTTCTTACTCTTAATACGATATGGTAACAGTAACTAGTGAAGTGGTCCTTTATAGACTCCTGACCTGGTGTCATCAGAAATCACAAACACAGACAGAGGCAGTTCTGTTAGAGTAGGAAGCTGAGCTGGAGAGATGGCTCAGCTGCTAACAGCACTTGTTGCTCTTATGGAGGACTTGGGTTCAGTTCTCAGCACCCACACAGTAGCTCACACCCACCGCTAACTCCAGGCTCAGGGGATTCCACCCTCTCATGACTTCTTCAGGCACCAAGCACACACATGATACACAGACATACATACAGGAAAAACACTCAGATGCCCAGTAAAGTAAAAATAAATAAATCTAAAAAAAAAAAAAATTACAGTATGAAGACATTCATTTCCATTGCTTTAATCATAATAATGATCTAATTAAGTAAGAAAGTAAAAAAAAAAAAAATCCCAAGACATTGAAGTTATGGGGTTTGTTATCAAAATAAATGAATATATAACCACAATTAATGTGACAGACTCTAAATTCTAGAAAATGATTCTTTCTAATAATTAACATGTTTGGAAAGATGCAAAGGAGAGTGGCATCTTTTTTTTTTTTTTTTGAGCTGAGGATCGAACCCAGGGCCTTGCACTTGTGAGGCAAGTGCTCTACCACTGAGCTAAATCCCCAACCTTGAGAGTGACATCTCTTGAAAGACTTTTTTTTTTTTTTATAGATTTTGTTTAATAAACGTTTACAGATATGATAGGTTTTGAAATCAAATACATTGGAATCTAATGTTGATACATCTACTTACTAACTATATATTCTTAATAAGCAACAGATAATTGTCAAGGGCACCTGCCATGTGGCAGGCTTTATAAACTCCTATTGGATCTGTTTTGGGGGATGAAGAAAAAGGCTTGGTTGATGGAGATGACTGACTGTTTTTAATCACATCAACAGAACTCTTCTCTAAGCAAGTCCTCCCACTTCTCCAGGCTCTGAACCCTTATATGTAAGGATAACCTCTTTCATTTCAGAGTTACATGTAATCCAGTACCAGCATACAGGTATGTACAATTGATGGTATCACAGACTTTGAAGAATGCAGAGTCATGAAATTTAAGTCTAAATGTTCTTAGTTATGGAAAAAATACTGTAATCTTGGGGCTAGAGAGATGCTCAATGGTGAAGAACATGGGTTGCTCTTGCAGAGGACCCAGGTTCAATTCCCCATCACCCATAACATGGTTCATAACCATCCATAACTCCAGTTCCAGGGATCTGATACCCTCTTCTGAATTCCATGGTGTATGCATATGGTGTATATACACACATGCAGACAAAACACTCAAGACACATAAAATAAAATTATAGGCGCCTGTGGAGGCCAGGGGGTATCTAACATGAGCTGTAGAACTGAAATGGGACCCTCTGAAAGAGCAGCAAGGACTCACAGTTGCTGAGCCATGTCTCCAAGTCCCCATATCTAGAATTTAATTTGTTTGAATATCACTAATTACCAAATAATAAAATGACAAATTAAAAGCAAAAAGCAACACTGGGGGGGGGGGGGCCTGAAATTGCTTTGAATGGTAACTTTTAGCTCTAGATCTGGACTACCGAAGAAAGCACAAAATGGGCATGTTTCACTTTTCTAGCCAGCAATCATATTTACAGCAGTATCAGAATTATAACAATAGTAATCAGACACAATAGTTTTCTTTTCTATGTATGTTTGTTCACTTTTATGAAAAATAATGTTTTGTATGTATGGTGATGGTGATATGAGGGAACCTAGCTAGGGTCTCACTCATGCTAGGCTAAGTGCTGTATTACTGAGCATAGCTACAACTCATTAGTGTTTTCTTAACATATAAGCCAGCAGAAAGAAAATATGCCTCTAGTTAAAAAGAAAATCTAATTAATGAATTAAGTCAATGTACACTATGGTACTTAAAAGATCACAGAAGGAACCTGCAACAACAGCACTAAAAAACTTCAAAAATCCCAGCAGGCAAGGATTATAATACACTTGTTCCAACAAACTCTAATTGTAACAGGAGCCATGGGCAGGAAAAATAAATGATGAAATAATAATAATGTAATGAATGAACTGAAATAGTGAAGTAACTGAAAACGTAGCACCATGCTATAGTAGTGGCTGTCAGCCTTTGGTAATCAGATGTTCACTCTGCTGCCATTAATTTAATTCTAGCACTTTAAAAGGCAATTTTAGAAAGGTTTACATTTTAAATCTTCTCTCTACTTTTACTTTTTAAATTAGAACTCCACTAACATAAAAACATTGAAATTTCTTATAATCTAAAGGAAGTCAAAATACCTATATTCAATCATATCCATAATTGGCCTTACCTCTTTTCAGGAAAATGTCAAATTAAATCAGTTAGCACACTCAGAAGTCAGGTAATAAAGTTAAATCAATAGAAAGCAATAGGATTTAATTTATTCTAAATTGAAATCTGTAGCATTCATATTCATCCACGCTAGAAACAGCTTTTCCTTAACCTCTTAGAAGTAAAGCTAGCTTAATCTTAACTTGGATTATAAATTCAATAATAAAGAGTTAAAGAAAAATTCTGAAGTAATTAAAATAAAAAGGAATTTTCATTATTATCTCAAAAAATTATTTTTCCAAATACATTTTATTCATTTTTAAAGTTATTATTCATTTATCAGGGCTGAGGATTGAACTTAGGTCTTGCACATTCTAGGCCAATGTATTCCCATTGAGTTAGGCCAATGAACTCCCATTCCCAGCCTGAAAGATATATTTAATGGAGATTCAACATACATCCAGTTCTTCAACAAATGCTGCTAAATCTTCTTTCCAAAGATCTGAAGGAGATTTCCTTTTGAGATCATTAACTTCTCGCCCCTACAATTAAAAGAAAAGAAAAGAAAGAAAGAAAGAAAAAAGAAAGTAGTACTTAATTTAACATTTAATAGTTTTTAAATGTGGAAAGGATAAATCAAAATACTTAGTTTTGGAAAAATAAATCAAAGATATGGATAATACTGAAATAGTTCCAAATTATTTAACCCACAAAAGTTCATACTTTTGTATCTCTCTGCTTAATGAGTTCTTCAACTTTTTCTTTAGTAAGAGACCATAGAGACATATTTAAAATATAATTAAAATCAGGGCCTGAAGGAGTTCCTGAGTCAGAGGAACTATCATCATGTTGGTTTTGTGTGTCTTCCTCTTCTGCTGCCTGTAAAAAATAACAAACTTCATATTAAAGTCCATTATAGTATCAAGTCAGCATTTAACTTCATTGAATATTAGGCTTAAATGGTATACTGTTAATGCTACACCTTCAGGGTGGTAGGAGTTATTTAAGATTAACATCAAGGTTGCCTATAAACCCTATGTCCTATGATTAAAAAAAAAAGCTTAAGATTTTCTTAAGATATTCAATAAAATCTTCAAAAGGAATAGTATATTTTATCCCTACTTAACTCAGAAATTTGATGAAAAGTTAATTGCTTTCCTAAGTCCCAAACTAAAAAGACACTGTACCTTAAAATTATTAAATAAAATGTTTTGTCAGACTTTTATACTGATCAGTAAATGAACACGAAATCATTAATAAATCATTTATAAAAATGTCTCAATAGTTGTAAAAAATAATAGGCTATATTTACTAAGGACGAATTTTAATAAAAATTCTCTATAACCATAGGGATTATTCAAATGAGAACTTAGAAAATAAGTTGAGTGAAGACTAAGTTGATGATTTAAGGTGGAGAGATTTTCTGAGATTTTACTCATGATAACTGCAATGTAAAGGGGCCTCTTATGCTAATATTATGTTTCAAATTACAATGAATTCAATAAAAAGTAATTTTAGGTGCCACTGCCTTCAAAGGCTTAAAAAACAAAGACATTAAATAAAATTGAATTAAAGTTGTTTAAGACATTCAGACAAAAATGACAAAGATACTTTCACAAGCTAAATGTTTAAAAACAAATCAGCTTTTACAATTAAAAATGTTGAAAGAAAATAATGTATCCCTACAAAGTTAGGTATGAGTGCACTTTGGAAATAAAATGATAAAAATTAAAAGTGTAAATCAAGATGCTTCGTGACACAAATAAAAGTATAAACTCCATTAAAGAACAGTTGATAGAGGATTAGTAAGTGCCAGATAACAAACTATAGACTGCTCTAGTTTTAAAAAATTCCTCAAGAAACTGTGTTTCTGTGGAGCTATGGAGCAACTGGGTTATCAGCCCACTGTGAGGTACTAGAGCACAAAACAATACTGCTTAAAACTCCTACTTCAGAAGTCCACTTGGTATGGTTTCATAACACTAGAAGCATTATGAATGAGTACTCTAAGAATGTGCGTATTTCACTGTTAAAAAGAAGGGCACTTTTAGAAATCGATAAAAAGAGAACTTTTCCATGTTTAATGATAGAATAATCTTCTAAGTAGTGGTTTTATAATTAATTCTCTCTCTCTTCCCCAACACTCTAGAGGTTCTGTCTGGAAAGAGCCTCTCCTTCTGGTACCTGAACTCCTTACTCCCTTCAAGTTACACTTAGCAACAATGATGCAAAAATGTTTATAGTGATAATGTAAGCTAGCTTTTACCCATAAATTCTGCTTCCACCAGAAGGGTATTCCAAAACTAAGACACCCTTATATTTAAAACTGAATGTGCACTGAATTCACTAGCTTATTAGGCAACTTTTTAAAGATATAGTTTAAACCAGCAATGACACAAAAGTCCGAGCAGGATATAAAGCATAATTTGGAGTTCAGTACTACAATAAATCATAGTAAGATGAAAGAATGTGCTCCATTCATCATATTTGTAAAAACTGTCCATTGTGTCCTGTCCTACTTTATTCAAATGATATATATCTATCATCTTGATATTACATAACTTCTTCCATTTTACTCACTTTAATATATTATATTTAATTCAAAATTGAGAAGAGCTTCATGTAAACAAAAGAAATATTTCAATATAATTTGATGGAAAATACAAAAAAATTATGGTTAAGAATTCTAAAGTGCAGGGAAATTTAGCATCAGTTTACAGTATACCACACAGTTTTAACTATTTTATGTTAACATCACTATCTTACATATTCAAATCTATTTCAATATCTAAAAATATTAACCATTGCATTTTTTTAAACTTTTCTACATCTCTGTTCTCAATCACAGTGTTGTACTGCCCTTTAAAATTGCCTTTTTTAAAAATCACAATATTAAGACACTAATTCTCGAGGGGACTCTTAAAGTTTTAATATTTCATTCATTGAATTAATATACTACTTTATTATCTGAAATGGACAACTTAATTATAGTGTTTAAATTTCAGACCAAAAATCTAAACACAGGCAGAGCACATGCTTGGTGTCAATGGTATCAAAGAACATTTGTCTCTCATTTTCCCAGCCCCGACCATAACTAGACTAGGCAAGTGGTGACCAGATGCCACAGTATCACCACAGACTGGGCAATGGAATGATTTTGAGGCCTCCCAGTCTGGCTCTCAGATAGTATGTCCCTCATTGAAACCACCATGACCAATTAAGCTCTTACTGGCAGACTTAAAGGAAAGATCAAGGAGACTGAGCTACCTTCTCAACCATGGAGTCATGTCTACAGGCCCTGGTGGAGACCAAGTGTTCTGTAGTGGGGATGCACTATAAATTGCTACACTGTGTCTGCTCTGTGGGAAGCAGAAGCTTTCAGTCTCCAAACAGTCAACTCAGCACCTTTATCACTTCTAAATTCAAACTTCTGGGGTTGGGGATTTTGTTTGTTTTGGAAGTTGCTTTTCAGAGCTTCTCTGAGTATCTTTTTCTGCAAGTGATTACCTTTTCTTGTGCTTCTTTCCACGCTCTCACTGGGTCAGATTCATAACCTCTCTGGACTAACATTTGAATCAAATCTTTCTTTGACCTATTCTCTATGTGAGGGAAAAATAAAATTAGGATCAAGAAAAGAGATCAATTTGTATTTGCTTATATTCTACTGATAAAAATGTCTTTAAAAAGACTTTTTTCCATTTTTAACTAATGTTCAAATCTTTAAAGGCTATGCCTTACCAATAGTAATTTTCCCTTGTATCTTCTCTAAAATGAAACGGGCTTGATTATTAAGTTTTGTAGATTCTGCTCCCAACATTCCTACAAGCCATTCCTTCCGCAAACCATAATAACTTAATCGTAAATCAAAGAATTCTTTCAGAATGTCTTGCACAGTTTCGTACTTCTTCAGACATCCCATATGATCAAAGAGTACCTATACAAAATACAAAGTTTTTTTCTTTAAATTCAATAAATTTGTACTGGTATTTTAATTTATGTAACATCTATAGTACTTAAAATAATTCTAGTATGAATATATACCTGCCCCTGAATCCGACTTCTGAAACAAACCAAAATTATTAGTAACATTTCTATAAAACATTTCTTTACTGGCAGAAGTTTAATAAATGCAAATACCAAAACTGTAGGAGAGTTTAAAATAGTAATAATTTTGATAGACAAACTAATTTGTAAAAGGTTTCTTCGTGGGCTGGAGTTGATGGTTCGGTGGGTAAAAGCACCTACTGTTCCTGTAGAAGACCTAAGTTTGGAACCCAGAGAAAGACATTGATCCCTGGATTCTTAAGCATCCAAGCCTATAGCTATCTCTCTTATTATGATAATCCAATGCACGGCCACTTAAGAAAGATTAACTAATATATTACCATGGAATTGCAAGTAAGAGTAGTTTGAAGTTTAAAAACTTTATGCAGTCCAGCAGCTTCTGCTTGTGCAAGCTTCTCTTCCGTCATTTTCACCACAAATTTCACAGTTGTATCAGTGTGATATTCTTTGTAATCAGAAATTAGTGCTGGTGTTTTATCTGTTCCATTAAGCATGGGTTCTAAGACCTGCTCCTTGTACACCTACAAAAAATTTAAAAAGACAATAAATATTTTTACAACACACTATCATGTTCTCATTAATTACAATCTTTTTAAAATTCTCAGTTCCTATGGAGGCAAAAAGGAAATTTTTATCTTTGTTGTTTCTGTTCATCACTACAAGGTAATATTTGAGGATATGCTTGGTGGTGAGGAAAGACATACAAGGGCATGGTTCTGGTTCTGACCCACTTAAAGCCCAAAGGCACCATAAAGTCTATGGGTATAAGAAGGATGACATTTGCTAGACCTAGCAGAGTGGCATGCATGCCCTTTAGATTTAAAGCAACTGATACTGATCTGAATTACTGAGCATATTTATACAGGCCTATAATATTTCTTATTCCATGCCTTTTGTTTTAAAACCAACACAAACATGCAGTCTTTTTTTTAAAAAAAATGAGTGAAAGAAAGCACCACCTAAGTCAGTGGTTCATCTCTTTCAGATGCTGAGACCCTTTAATACAGTTCTTTATGCTGTAGTAACCCCCAACTATAAAATGATTTTGCTGTTACTTCATAACTGTAATCTTGCTACAGTTATGAATCATAACATACATATATATCTGTGTTTTTCAATAGTCTTAAGTGACCCCTGTGAAAGGATAGCTTGACCCTCAAAGTGGTCATGACCCATAGGTTGAGAATTTCTGACAGAATATACTATTTTTTTTATATACACTTAAAAACTTGAAAATTCAAAACACAAAATTCAAATACAAGGGTAAAAAATAAATATAGAATCAAACCCTACATGGATACAGAATAAAAAAATTAGGTGGATTATTTGTGTCACAAAGAATAAAGCAATGTCCTTCTCACATGGTTATACTAACCTGTGTCCAAGTTCTAACTGGAAGTTCTGTAATCTCTACTGTGTTTCTATCCACCACAAATATCTCACCACTGACAGCATACTGGTTCTGACCAAGCTCCTGGATGGTGCCTTTGAAGTTTTTATAGTTTGGAAGCTGCAGGGGAGATGGAAATAACTTGAGTTTGACTTTGTTCTTGCATGCCAGTACTACCTCTAAACAGCCCTTAGCACATGGTCTACTTATATGGCAGGATTTGCTCCCGAATTGCTCCTGAATTCCTTCTAAAGGATATTAACTTAATATCCTTTAAATGCAAACTCCTTTTGCTTCACACTGAATGGCTTGTAGTTTGGATCCAACTGAACTTTCTAATTTTTATCTAATGATTTTTCCTTACAGAACTACTACTTTTCTCCCATGCTCTGTTTGGAGATTTTGAATGTTTATTCTATCTGCTTTCATTTAAATAGTTTGAATGTTCTCCCAAGGTTTCATGTGAAAATATAATTACCATTGTAAGAAATCTGATTGTGGTTTTTAAAAGTAAGGCTTTTGAAGAAATGGTTAGGATTTGGCAAGGTCATCAGGGTGGAGACCCATGAATGAATCTTAGTAGTACTGAATCCTAATAACTATGCAAAGAGAGGTCAGAAAGACAGTTGTACATATGTACATGTACACACACACACACACACACACACACACACACACACACACACACACCTTGTTCTCACCATATGAGGCCTTTTACTGCTAGAGGACTCAGCCAACACAAAAGCCATCTAGATGAGGCTCTTAGGCCCTGAAACTCAAGAATTATGAAGTAAAATAAGCTCCTTTCCCTAGTCTGTCTTGGGCATTTCATTATAATAACTAAAAAAAGGATTATCTGAACTAGCTCTGACACACACTCAGCTTTCCATTTTATTCACCAATATAAATCTGATCATCCTCAACCAAATCACCATTAGAAGAGGTTATTTCCTCTTCCAAAATCCGTACTTGCTGCTGTCATTAAGAAACTCAACATATAGCAGGGGACATTTTGTGCATATTGAACATCTAGAAGACAAAGACCCTAACTCTTTAACTCACCTCTTAGCACAGGGCCATGTGATACTAGGCACATAAGAAGCATATAGTAATAAAATATACTAGCTCATCATTCTTGAATGCATCTAAAACAGTTTAAATAAAATACTATTGTAAAAAGTAATTTGGAACTTAGTAAGAATGTCTGCTGTGGGTGCATACAGGATTTAAGTTCAAATCCCCAGTACTCACATAAAAAGTAAGGCATGGCTGCATATACCAGTAACCCCGGCCTGGGGAGGCAGAAACAGGTAGATATCAGGAGCTTACTGGCTAGCCAGCCTAGCTGAAATGGCCAGCTTCCAGTTCAGTGAGACACCTGGTCTCAAAGCAGTAAGAGACAGTGAAAGGGAAAAGCACTCAATGCCCTCTTCTGTAATATACATGGGTGTATATATCATATGTCATTACAAGGAAAATTTTCATGGCTTAATACTTTAAGGACAAAAACAAAGCTATATACAAGTGTAACGAGAACACCATTCTCTATAGTTCAGAGATTTTGAAGCCTGAAGTACAAGGTATTTTAAATTTTCAATAAACAGTTTCTCTCCATAAAACTTATCTTCAGACTCATTCATTTATATCTTTCATGTAAGAAAATACAAGTTTATATCCTAGTAGGATCCTGTCTACAAGAGCTCTAAAATGAAAAGAAGTCAACAACATAGGCCATAAAAACTTACCATGGGATGAGGGTCCAAACCTTCTAGCATCCGTCTGACATTGTTCACAATTTCTCTAGCATCATAGTTGGGCAGTTTACAAGCCCATCCAGTCCCAATGCCCTCAGCACCATTAATCAAAACCATAGGGATTATGGGGATATACCACTCGGGCTCTACACGCTGATTATCATCATAAAGGAACTTAAGCAAATTATCATCCACAGATGGAAAAAGCAGTCTTGCCAGAGAGCTAACAGAAGGAAAGAGGAGAATATTGCTCTGAGAATGAAACTTCATAAAGACTTGACATTTTAAGAAAACCCTCTGGAAAGAATATATTTCTAATAATTTTTACCATATATTATAATAAAATTCACCTAACATTAGTACAAAAGGCATATTTTTCCCAAACACAAGCCAGTGTCAGAGTCCTTTTTTACTTACTTTCTTAAATTCTTTTATGTTGTTAAATAACTTTGTAAGAAGTTCCAATTATTCTAAATAAAATAACCCATTTTTAGTTTAAAGAATAAAATTAAGTGCAGAAAAAAAAGTGTATATTTATTAGGACTGATTTTAGCAAGAATGTATACAAAGGTCAAAAGACTTCAATGTTCTTTGTAATCAAATAATTCAAAGTATTCACCCTCAGTAAAATAACTAATTCTCTCTCCTCTGCTTTAATTCTACTAACCCTTTACTTGCATAACCAACTTCAAGGTGAGCTTTATGGCAGGAAGTTAGCAGGCGGTTTACCTCAGCATTGTGAAAATATAACGAGGGCTTGCAGCGTCTTTGCCACCATGAAGCCGTGTTCCAAACTGACCAATTGGCTGGAGCAAGTTAATGTTGTTACTGCCCACAAAATTCTGAGCCAGATTCACAATAGTCATCATCAGTGCTTGCTAGAGAGTGGCAAAAGACAGAAGATATGATTAATAGTCCAAGGTTTTTGGAACTATGCCTCAGTTTGTATTAAAATCTAAACTCTCAATTCTACTGCATTTTCAGAGACCTCATAAAAAGAAAACTACTCTATTATGAATAATTATCATTTAGTATGCCAATAATTACTGTTCTCAGTTGACTCCACTCATAATGCTTACTTCGCCATGATGATAAGCAGACATTTCAGCAACAGATCCAGCCAGCTGGGCGACTTTTACTTCACGTTTATCATTCCTCTTGAAACAGGTAAACAAAACTTTTCGTTGGCCTGGTTTGAAGCCTATTTTTAAAAAGAGCAACCCTCCTTTTAAAATATTGTCATCACTGCATGAATCTCAGCTTCACCTTCTTTCCCCAGATCACCTTCATGACTAACCTCTGGTAGGCCATGTAATCCACACTGTTGCGAACCTTCCACAAAGTTTGTTAACTACTCTTTTCTGTCATTTTTATATGTTACAAATAAAATATCTCATAATATCAACTTTTTTAGTGTCAAAATGTTTGGGAGAAAAAAGAAAGACATTTACAATTCCAAAAGAGTACCAATTAAAGCCCTTAAAGACCTTTCCAGAGGTATCATACTTCTTCCACAAGAGATGCTTTCATGTGACCCAATGCCAGCTATAACATAAGTATTAGCAGACAAACAGCTTGATGACTTCTATTAGCACATCCACAATCAGAAAAACTCTTACAAATGTTTACTGTAGTGGTTAAGAACATAGACTTTAGAATCTTGGTAATCTGGATATTCATACTATGTGAATGAACAAATTACTAAACTAGTCTCAGTGTTCTGAAAGTAAATGAAATAATAACTTTTCTAGTAACCTCAATCATAAGATTATTTGAGATTATGTGCTTCTCTCTCCTCCTTGCTTGAGACTAATGAACACAGCAATAATCTTATCCACATAAGCTGACTACTGCATCTATCATTATGAGACCAGAGTATAGAAGACATAATAAGAAGAAATATGGCTATTTCTTTGAAAATGTCATGATGTAACTGAGGAAACAAAATTAGCACAGATAATAAGAGGAACATAAGAAGTGGCATAAAAGTTCAGGCATCTGATATGAGTTTAGACTGAAGGAATACTTCATAGAAGGGAGACAGTCTCAGGCTAGACATGATGGATGGACAAAACTGCTATTGAATGAAAACCCAAGCAACACAAAGGTGAACCAGTTTACCATGACTTACATAACTGGGGCTGGGGCTTTCCAAACAGAAAAATCAGTTCTAATGCAAAGTTTCCAAATTTTTAAGTTAAATTACATTAAATAATTAATGAGATATAAAGGCATTTTTAATAAGTTATTCTCCAATAATTTTTTAGATAAAATTCTATTTTACTTAATTTTGGAAACTTCAGTTTTAGAAATTACTTTTTTAAAAAGGGAGCTTTAAAGATTGACCTTAATTTTCCTGAAAAACTCAAAGAAATAGTAAAAACTTCAACTGTCTCACAACTTATCTACCACAGAAGTTTTAAGCTCTTTTGAACTGAATCTTCATGTTTTGTAAGATTTCAAGAATTTCAAATGGACCACAGACTTTGGTATTTTAAATAAGAATTGAAAATGGAGTGTAGGAGGGCTAAACCACATGAAATCAAACCAGACAGAGCACGTAAGATGAGAAGGACTTTTACACAGATTACTCACCATCCACAAGAGACGGTATAGATCTCTCATTGTCCGAGTTTGAGAAGAGAATTAACTCCTTGTTGATGAAATCATTGTACGTCAAATGCTTGGTTGCCGTACCATATAAAAATTGCTAGGAGGAAAGTCACATAGCAAAACTGTCACTCCTCCTACACAAGTCTCAGCCTCCCCTCCTTCCCCCAGATTACATCATGACTAACCTCTGGTAGGCCATGTAACCTACGCTGTCTCCGATCCTCCATAAAGTTGGTTAACCATTCTTTTCTGTCATCAATCTTCTTCTTACTAAATGCCTGAAGAAGTCCAAGTAATAATGTCACACATTAAAATTAATTGCATTATAAAACTTGAATTTATAAATGGTAAGTAATTAATTCTGGAAAACTAAAGTGCTTTTCCTAAATTTTGGGGTTTTTTTGTGGGGGGAGGGATTTTTTGTTTGTTTGTTTTTTCAAGACAGGGTTTCTCTGTTTTCTCTGTATAGCTTTGGAGGCTGTCCCAGATCTCACTCTGTAGACCAGGCTGGCCGTGAACTCACAGAGATTCGCCTGGCTCTGCCTCCCAAGTGCTGGGATTTAAGGCATGCGCCACCGCTGCCTGGCGCTTTTCCTAACTTTTAATCAAAATTATATTTGACCTGTGTCTTCCCATTAAAGAAATAAATAAAGCCAAGAAAAAAAAATACATAAATTTTACTTTAGTTACTATACTTTGAAAAAAGACTCACCACACAAATCTAGCTCTGGAAGGAAACATACAACAGGCAGGGAGTAGCTAAAAAAAAAAAATTACCTTTTATTAGCAGCACACTTACCAAGGTAATGGCAGCATCATCTTCAGGGCCAGCATATCTAAACAAAATACGATGCCTTTCCATATCAGCAAAATATTCCTTTGCTTCTTTAGCTGTACTGGTACCCAATCCTATATGATTTAATATAAAGGAGGATCACAAATAACAATGACTATTCAGAACCATCAAATAAAAAGCTTGTAGAGGAAGCCATTAAATTGGTACTAATTGATCAAGCTTAAGACAGACAAACTAAACATACACCTCCTGACTTAAATAAACAATGCTACATATTAATCACTGTTTCTGTCAACAAATCTAACTCAAACATGATCATATCCTGATTTAAATATCAGGTAATGGAAAATAAGCAGAAGGGACTTGCTACATATTAAAAGAAACTAAAGGAGCACACTTGACAAAGTTTAAGATGGGGAACATTTAAACAGAACAAACAAATTTATACCAATTACATAAGCAGTCATTTTATAAAACTTACAAATTTATTAATGAATTAAAATGAGAAAATATGAAAAGGAAAACATTCATGAAATGTGAAAAGATTACATTCAGAGATTTAAGAGACCCATAAACTAGATATTAATTATTTAGATTTTAGCTTAGAATATTAAATATGAAATATATTAATGTAATCATGAGGAATTTTAACATTGTTCGGATTGTTAAATATGTCAAAGAAGAATATGGATACTTGCTTAGATGCATATTAAAAGTGACAGTTGAAATACTTTAATGTCTAGAAGTAATTTCAAACTAACATGGGGTACTAAGAAAGGTGATAAAAATAGTGATTGTTAAAATGCATAAGCAGTCCTATTCTTATACAGTTTGTGTGTGTGAGAGAGAGAGAGAGAGGGAGAGAGAGATAAAACTTAAGTGCTCAGGGGAAATTCTGAAACTTTATTATTATTTGTGGGGATTCGAAATTTTTCTTATTTTCTATGAAAAAAATTTCAGTCAGCAACAAACTGCTGGTTTTAAAATCTAAAGAACAAACTTTCAAGGTATTTTTAATACTATCATAAAAATAGATTGCATAAGCAGTCATTTCACACAAAAATTAAAAATTTGCTCTCTGTCTCTCCCTCCCTCTTTTCTCCTCTCCCTTCTCCCCTCTCCTGTCCTTTCTCCTCTCCTCTCCTAAAAAAGAGAACATGGATATGATAATAATAAAAAGGTCAATTATTGAATCTACTTTAAAGAAGGAACTACTTGTTTTAAATAGGATAAGTAATCAAATTTTTTTGTCTGAGTTTATCAAATGTTGCTGGACTGGACAATGTTAATATATATAATGGAGTTTTTTGTCTGACTCTGTCTAATGATAATAGACTAGACATTGTTAATGTAATTCTTGACTGTAACCTTCTTTTATTATGTTAAACAAAAAGGGGAAATGTGGTGATATATTGTGCCCCCAATATATTGTGCATCCTAATAACTTATCTGGGGTCAGAGGACAGAACAGCCACTAGACAGACATAGAGTCCAGGAAATGGTGGCATTCATGCCTTTAGTCCTATCACTCACTCGGGAGGCAGAGATCCATCTGGATCTCTGTGAGTTCAAGGCCACACTGGAAACAGCCAGGCATGGTGACTCACACCTTTAATGCCAGGAGGTGAGCCTTTAATTTCAGGGAGTAATGGTAGAAAGCAGAAAGGTACATAAGGCATGAAAACCAGGAACTAGAGCTGGTTAAGCTTTTAGACTTTTGAGCAGCACAGTTCAGCTGAGATTCATTCTGGATGAGGACTCAGAGGCTTCCAGTCTGATGAAACAGGATCAGCTGTGGAATTGGCAAGGTGAGGTAGCTGTGGCTGGTTCTGTCTCTCTGATCTTTCAGCATTCACCCCACCCCTCACCTCCCCAAAAAAGAAAAAGAAAAAGAAATTAAAAATTAAAGTACAAACCTTTGTAGTATTTTATTTTCCAGGCTTTCTGGTTTTCTATATGTTTTTTCCATTCATCAAATTCAGGAATACTATAAAAGGAAAGTTCCTGCTTATTTTTGCTTGCCTTAATTAAAAAAGAAAAAGAAATTAGTTTTTCTGCTAACACTTAAAAGAACAGTGCAAAATTAAAACAATGCAAGCAGTACCTTTACAATGGGAGTAATGAATTCTTCAAGAAAACCATGCTTCAAAAGTGATGGCCAATTGTGATGAATAAAATTGATTAGAAGGCCTTTGATGTGAGAACCATCTTGATCCTAAAGAAATATAAAGTAAAAATAACCATAATTTTATAAAATGCAAGTACTTTTAAACAAATTTTAAAATGTATGAGTGAAACCAAGATAAAATTCCATTCAAATTGTAGATAAGCATTTTATAAAATAGTATAGATCAGATGACTATAAAAGAATTGTCACTTAAAGTACAAGTCTAGTTAACAATACACTGAATATACCTATCCTTACATAATATATATGTTATCAATATATATGTTGTATGGTGTACCTGATTACAGAAGGTTTAAAGGTGTAAAAATACAAACACGGTTATAACCCCCTTTGCTCGGCAACGGCAGAGAAATTCCTTTGAGTATTTACCTGTCTTTTCATGACAAAAAAGCTGAAAAACTTCTCCTTAAAACTATATAGCAGCTTTTTCTGTTGAATTTCTCCACAAATGCTTTTACACTTTAAGAGACAATGTTGGTTACATATGCAGTTCTTCCTTTTCAGTATTTTAGTTCTTTCTGATTACTGCTATTTTAAAGTCCTCCTAGATTTTGTGTATTCCAACTTAGGCCAACATGTGCCAACAGTGACCATCAAACTACCAGGTCACTGTTTCTCACTTACAAACACCACCATTATATTTCTATTTCGACATAGGCTTAGTTACTGTGATAGAATACTGTGTCCTGCTCTTTCCATAACTGCTGCATTTAAGAACATTTAAAAGTAATCAATAAGGTTAATATCTCTCCCAAAATTAAATAATATAAATTGAGCTTCATGTGCATGTTTCCATATAAGAATATGTCCTCTAGAAGCACATAATCTCTTTCCTCTATGCTATTTCCTGAGACAATTACCAAGAGACAATCTAAGAGCTAGGGATGTAGCTCAGTGGTAAAACATTGGTCCCAGGTCCAGCATGCATGAATACATAAATACATACATAAGACAATCTGAAGATATGTACTATAAATATGTAATAACTTTCAGACCAACCTGATCAGTCATAATCATAATCTTTCCATAACGTAAGGTTTTCAGAGATTCTGCATCATCATAACTTTTCTTGTATTGCAAACCAACTATTTTAATAATATTGTTTATTTCTGCATTTTCCATAATCTATAAAAAAAGGAAAAACATGAAAGCATTTTTAAATCACTATAGTATTTGAAAACTGAGTCTGAATCTACATTTGAAAATTCAGTTTTAGTAATATGTTAGAAATCTCATGAATACCTGTAGGATGTATACAAACCTGTTTATGAGATGCTTCTCGCACATTGAGAATTTTACCCCTGAGTGGGAAGACTCCATATCTGTCCCTCCCAATCACACCTAATCCAGATACAGCTAGCGATTTGGCAGAGTCTCCTTCTGTTAATATCAATGTGCACTCCAGGGAATGTTTACCACCTGGAAAATATTTTTAAATTATATATATTTTAAGTTCCTTATTTCACTGATGAGAAAAATGTAATCAGAAAAATTATCACAATGATAATGGAAGACTGTCACCTTATATTATGCTTAATGAAGATTAAGCTGTAAATACACTGTATTGAATTCCCAACCTCTTAAAATAGTAATATATAGTACATGAAGCAATTTCTCCCTTCCATCTGTCCTTCCTTTGTTTCTCTATGTATGTGTGGTGCGTATGTACTCACACAGAGGCCACAGCAGGAAAACAGTTGCTGTCCTCTATTGCTCTTTACCTTATAATAACCTTGACGCAGAATCCTTCACTGAACCAGAAGCTCACTGTTGCAGTGAGGCTGACTGGCCAGCAAGCTCTCAGGATCAACATGCACCCATCCTCATCCCCTGTGGTACAGTGCTTTGTAGATGGGAGCTGGGATCCAAACTTAGGTTCTCACGCTTGTGCTGCTAGCACTGTTAGCCAATGAGTCACCTCCCCAGCCCCATATGAAGCAATTACAATTATACTCTGAACAGAAAATAACTGAATAATCAAAGGTTAAACTTAAAATCTTTAAAAATTGGTTTGACTCTTACCAGCATCATTGGCATCATCCAGTTTGGGAATGCCTTTGATTTTACTGTATTTTACTGATGAACACTTCTTATTCAGCTGAGTCTGAGCCTTAAATTTCACCCAGTTCAATATGCTTTCTACAATGCCACAATTAGAGGCCTTAAAAATAAATTAATCAAAGGTCAGTGGTATAGAAAATAAGCTGAAAATTCTTAAGTTCACCTAAAATGTATAGAACTGCCTATGACAGCTAGAATCCAGGCAGTGTAAAAACAAAATTATAATGATCATGATAATACAGTCTAGTAGATTTCACTCAATTACAGTAAAACTATATTACAGCTAGTTAGCAAAACTAATTCAGGCAGGTATACATACAATGACCTACTGTACTGAAAGACAAACATGAGAAAAATCTTGTTACAATAAACTTCATGAAGACTCTGTAAGGCTCTTGTAGGAGGCAAGGCTCTTACTACTAGTTAACATCACAAAAGCTTAACCACTCATTAATTTACTAATTGGTAAATTTAGACATTGACATCTCTGATATCTGTCAATCAAAGCCTAAAATCCTATGAGAGAAACAAAACAAAACACTGATCTAGAAATGGCATTAGGAAACTCATGCACAGGCCTCATTCTGCTAACAACAACTTTGCCTAACACACTGTGTATAATTGCTATGAATTGGTGTGTGATGACAACTTGTTTCCCTAAAAGAGTAAGCATCTTCAATCCCAAGTCTTAAAAGCTTTTTTCTTTTAGTCATTCTTAGTGATGTGGTTTCAAGCACAGGAAATAGTTTTCTAGCCAATTTCATAAAAAACAAAAAAAGAAGCAGTAACCTGCGCCAAATCTAGTCGACTCACTTAAATGAAACAATACAATATTTACAACCAAATCTCTCCATATGAGCAACTGTTATGATGACAGAAAGTTACACTGTAATTTGAGCTCAGAATTATTATGAATATTTTATAGGCTTCAAAGCTAGAACTTAAAAAGGAAATCTGCTTTTGCTTCTTAGACACTATCTTTGAAAACCTAATATTGAGATTTAACAAACACGTTCACCATGGCCATTGTACTTTATTCCCCTACCACACTATACAATTCCAAGGAGCACATTGGGAAGGAGGGTTTACAATGAAAATGACTTTGGCCAGTTGATTACATGATTGCATTCCCACTGCCAAACAACTGTAAAGGCCCCTCACAGATAATTAGTCAATGATTAACTGGTAGTACTACTAACAAAGGAGCCAAATGAAATCCTGAGTAGTGTACAACAAGGAGCATTGATGGCTATAAAATCCAGTTATAAATCCAAGATTTATTATTTACTTATACTGTCATTTAGAAAAAAATTTAAAAGCCAAAATAATATGTATAAATTCAAATACAATTTGTAATAACGTAGAAAATGCTATGTTTTGTATAGGATATCCTATAGCTAGATGATATATGTACATACCTACATTGTTATATAGATATATAGAATATATACATACATACATATATACATACGTGTGTGTGTGTGTATGTGTGTGTGTGTCAGTAGAAGAATTTGAACAAAAGCATAGGAAGATGAAAACAGGAGACTGGGAGGCTCTGCATATTTGTAAATGGGATACTGGACTTTTACAATGGCCAATGCAAAGCTAACACACTGAGCAATGTAATTTCCTACTTTTGTGCTTGCAAAAACAATTAATAGTTTAATGAAACAATGTGGTCTACATTTTTAAAATTAGCAGAATGAAGTATATTAGCTCATAGTTTAAGTATATGTAACCTACAGTTACTATGATAAAACAGAAATTAGTCACAAATAAAGTAAGTCAATAAAAGAACCTGTTTATTCTCAATAACTTGAAAAATAATACTTACTGCTTTAAAAAATTTTTCTGACAGTTGGCATTTGGACCCAAAACTTTTGGGCTGCAGAGTCATATTTTCCTTAGTTTGAGAATCAAAGGTTGGATTTTCAATAAGACAATTAATAAAAACCCATATATGATTTTTAACCTGGGAAAAACACAAACAAAAATATCACCATCCAAACAGTCATGATGTAGTAACTCTGTAGAACACATAAAGCATCACTTACTTGGAACGGCTTCACTGATACACCAGCTTTGTTCTTTTTCTTAACTACTTCAATCAGCTTACCAACAACTTGATCTACTACGTAATCCACATGCCGTCCACCCTGTAGAGGGAAAAGCAGAGAATACAAAATCTTCTACAGCTAAAGGATCCAACATCTTGGTAGTCTCACTACAACTATTTTCTTGAGGAGTATGATTCTGAGAATGATAGGATTTAAAAAGATGGTTTAGGTCACAGTGCCAATAAACTATCTTCTGTAAATCTTTTCTTCATTCCACATCTAACACCAGATCTAGAGCATTTCCTAATACTCAAAACCAGTTTTCTGATTATCTGAGCACCAAGTGAATGTTCAACAATGTAGCTAACATAACTCAGAGTTGGCATAGATACCACATATTGATTAATGGCTCAGTCCCTCAGGACTGCTTATGACTTTCAAATTCCCCTGAGCTACTTATCCATCTGTATAACCAGGGGAATCCCATGTCCCAATCAGATCTGACAATTGGATAAGATGGTTCATAGAACTCAGGAACATATTTCACTGTCCTTTAGTAGTTTATTATTAATAAAAAGGGCCAGGTGATGATGATGCACACCTTTAATCCTAGCACTCGGGAGGCAGAGCCAGGCAGATGTTTTTGAGTTCAGGCGAGCCTGGTCTACAGAGTGAGATTTAGGACAGGCACCAAAACTACACACAGAAACCCTGTCTTGAAAAACAAAACAAAACAAAAAAACAAACAAACAAAAAAGACAGTCTTCCCCAAGAGTCTCACTATGTATATAAACCACTCTTAAGGTAGGCTCCATGCTCAGCAATAGATGGCCAACACAAAACAAACTCAATTTCATTTTTGGAGGTTCTTCTTTTTGTGTTTAACTTATAGGCCTTTTACACATATATTAGTTTCCAATTTTGTGTTTTTATGGGATTTCTATGTGTGCAAAGGAGTGTGTCTCTGCATTTATATGTGTTTCTTTTGCTCTTTCTTTGGTTCTTTTCTTCTGTTTGTTTTGTACTACTCCAATTTATTCATTTTTATTTGATCATATTTTATTATTTTTTTTTTTAGATGTCTGTTTTCTAATAAGAGAGAGAAAGAAAAGGATACAGATTTGGATGGGAGGGGAGGTGGGAGGATCTGGGAGGAGTTGGGGCGGGGAAACTGTAATCAGAATATATTACATGAAGAAAAACTACATTTTCAATTTAAAAAACTAGCAAAAACAACAATAAAGATAGAACTCACTAAAAGCCAAATGGACAACATATATAGGATAAGGTACAGGGAAAGAGAAGTCCATGTAACTTCCTAATCTTCTTCAGGAATATCATCCTCTCCCCAAACACTACAGTATATTTAACCTGAGATATCTCCAGACACACTGCTTAGGGTTTTGGTTTGGTTGTTTTTTGTTTTGATTGTGCTACTCCCCCGCCCCCTCAGTTTTTAAAAAGACACACAAACCATGTGACTCAGTGCAACTAATGAGATGTGAACAATTACTGGCTGGGTGATCCTTCTAGGAAAACTATTATATCCTGACCAAAAGGTGGTGATTTGGCTGCTTAGCTATTCCTCTCCCTAGAACTTGGAAATGAGTTATAGAGAAACAATAGTATTTGAGGATAGGAAAAAAGCCACATGCCATAAGTGATAATAGAAAAGAAAGCCAGAAAAAAAGAGGCCCCTAGTGGCATATAACACCACACAGCAGCAGTCTAACACTTTGTATCTCTAGTTCCTAGAAATGAGAGAAAATAAATAAATAAATAAAACCTTTAAACAAAGTTTTAAATCACTGTCTAACTGAATAAAGTCATTACTGGGTCAAATTTCTGTTGACCAAAACAAGTAATGTTTACTTGTTTTAAAAAAGTTATTACAAATCACTGCTTTAAACTAGTCTACAGTATTTACTTGCATTACTAACTGCTTCATTATTATCAGTAGATAATCCCTCTTAAGTTATTCATTCATTCATTCACTTGCTTTTTGCAGAGCTGTGGGTTAAAGTCAGAGCCTCTAACATGCTAGACAAGCACTCTACCCCTAGGCTACACCCACAGCCCATGTTTTCACCTTGATTTTGAAATCCAAAGCCTCCAGAACAGGGTTCAAGCTCCTGAGACTAGCAAATAACATGTTCCACAACCTGGCTCCTCAAAAAGCTCATTTCCTATTATTCTCTATCATACTCTAAATTCAGAATACAAAATATCAACAATCTTATCAATCTAAATTTCATAAAATATGTTCAATGATAAACACTAAACATATTAACTTCTCAGTGAATATTTAAATACTTTTAATATAGCTATTTGAGAAAAATAACTTTCATTTTCCTGGGTCAAATTTAAAAGCCAGACATTTTTGTTCTCTGTTTATTTCATTATTTAAAGTACTATTTTATCAATGACTTGGAAACCAAGCATATAGACACTTACCTTTGTAGTTGCAATACTATTCACAAAGCTGATCTGCTGGAACCCTTTTTCACTCAAAGTGAGACAAACATCCCATCTTTCATTTGCAAGTTCATGAATAACTTTAAGGGCTACCCCAGTTTCATCCAGTTTGTCTTTCACATAAAGGTCTACATAGCTGCGAAATCCATTGACCTATAAATTTATAAAGCAATGAATAGTCACTCATAGGTCAACAGTATAAATACATGCCATTAGTTATTTCCCTTATTTCTGTTCTCATTTACAACAGTTTTTGACCAAGATGCAAGTCTTGATCAAGCATTCCCTTCTTCCCTGTTCGTAGAGCATTCAACTTGTGTGTCTACTTGATGAAGATGAAGAAAGATGGCTATTTAAGTAAGTTATTATAAAACCTTCCATAAAACTAATTTCTTCTATGTGGCAAATGTTACCATCCAGTATGAGTTCAGATATGAGGAAAATTAAAGCAAAAGACATCTCTATCATTATGGAAAGCAGCTAACCAAATAAATAATAATTTTTACAAACACAGCAAAGAAGTGAGACTATGAAATAACTGTCATTCTGAAGTCCGGAGAGAGACACATGCTGAAGAAAATCACAGACTCTCAGTATTTGCGTAACTCGAGCACAAGTTTAATAAAATAAGAAACACCTTACACTAGATGTTTTAACTAATCACTACTGGACGAATGCAAGCATGCGAAGCTCCTAGGGACTATGATTAGTGGTAGAGAGGTTCCTAGCCTTGCAAGTTTTCCCTCCAGGAACCACATCCCATGGAAAGATCAGAATGATCAAGAGAAAGATACACTTGCCAGGGTACAGCAGCCTAAGAGAAGAAAACAACAGCCAGTGGGAAATACCCCAGACTCCATTTTCTTACAAAAAGAAAAGCAAGGAGGGAGGCTTATTGTGTAAGTCAGCAGGCCTCAGAACGCAGACTGAGGACAATGGAAAGCTGCTAGAGCTGGGGAAAAGAATTAGGGCAGATGAAAAGTCTTCACTCATGAACGATGTGCATAAGCACTCTGAAACCAACCTGTAGGAAACGGCTCAGTGCGCACTCCAAGGCTGGGATTTAATCAGAGTCTTCTCTTACGTGCTACCCCCAGACTAATAAGCCTCTAATGACAACAGTGAATTTCAGCCAACGGAGCTACAAGACACAGATCATCTCTGCCAGGTAGATCAAAGACACGAACAACGATGAGTAAAAGAAAATAAAGTTCGAACACAGTCTAACTCGTGGACGGATTAACGTAAGTCCAATAACAAAGCCTACCTCAGAACTACTACCTTACACAATACAGTTTCCCACAAATACTTTCAGAATACCAAGAATTATAAAAACTGAAAATAAAATAATCATCAGAAATAGCTCAGGTGGAGCTGGGTAGATGCTCACTGGTTAAAATTACTTCCACTCTTGCAGAGGACAGACAACCAAGGTTCAATTCCCAGCACCATATAAAAGCTCACAACTATCAGTTATTCCAGGTTCAGGGTATCTTCTGGCCCCCACAGGCATAAGACATACACATGGTGCACAAATATACACACAGCCCTAACACTCATACACATAAAATAAACCCAAATAGAAACAAAGCATCTCAGACACATCTCAGATGTTCTACCAGGGCATTTAGCATCACTATTGTTAGTACGGTACAGTCTCTACCGGAAAAGGCTTCCACTTCAGTAGAGAGATGGAATTCAAATAATAAAGGAAATGGAAATGCTAAAAATCAAAAGCACTGAAGACATAAGAAATGTCACTGACAAGGCTCATCAGTAGGAGAAAAACTAATAAAGTTGAAGGCAAGGCAACAGAAACTAACCAAACTAAAACAAAGAATAAAATAGCCTAAGCCTCAAGTGTGATTAAGCCAGCATATCCTGCACACCAGAGGGAAAGTTGAAACAATCATGCCTAATAGTTTTCAAAATTTATGACAAAAAACAAAACAAAACAAACAAACAAACAATAAAGCCAAGACGCTCAAAGAACATCTCACAGGTTAAATGAAATCACAAACAAAACCACCACATGCGCACACACACGTACATATTAGTTATATAAAATCCTAATGACAAGCAGAGGAGAAAGAAATACGTTAACCTTACCAAGAGAAGAACACAGAGAAATACATCACAACAGACTTGTAATCATGACCTAAGCAAGAATTGAGTGGCATCGTACACGCTGAACAAAAACCACTGTCAACCCATAATTCTGTTGAAAATATCATTTGATAGAGAAGAAAAGAATCAAGACTTTATCATACACTAAGAGGGAATTCATTGTCAACTGTTCTAGAAGAAAGGTTAAAGAAAACCCTTGTGCAGAGGTGTAAGATTAAATCAAAAAATTAAAACTGAACGAAACAGCACATGTGTGTAATTGCAAGTATTCAGGAGGCTGAGGCAAGAAGACTGCTTGAACCCAGGAGTCATAGGCCAGCCTGGGCAACTCAGCATTGACTAGATAACCAAAGCAACAAATAGCAACAAAAACAAACATGCACAAGCGTGTTGTGTGTGTGTGTGTGAGAGAGAGAGAGAGAGGGAGAGAACTGAAAGCTATACAAACATTTCTTCTGCCTCCTTTTCTTCTCCATATGGTGTTTCCAACCTACATGAATAAAGTGAAGGATCTTGGGAGACAGTTCAGTGAGCAAAACACTTGCAGTAGAACATGAGGACCTGAGTCAAACCCCAGAAGCCATACAACGCCAGGCACAGCAAGGCACAACTGCCGTCCCAAAGCTCCTAAAACAAAACTGGGGCAAAAGCAAGAGAGTGCCCAGAAACTGATGGTCAACAAGCCTGGCATTTGCAACACCATGCAGTGGTGGGAACAACAGAGAAACTTTGTCTCAAACAAGTTGGAAGGTGAGGACCAAAAGGTCAGATTATCCTCTAACCTTCAAATTCACAGCATGGCACATGGCACATGTACATACACACACACACACACACACACACACACACACACACACACACACGCGCGCGCGCGCGCGCGCGCAATAGCTAGTGACAATGGCACAAGGAGTGGAAGAGATGACCTGGGCTATAGACTTATAAAGTTCTTTAGCTAAATTGAAATGTTAAATGTTTACCACAAACCCCATGGAAAGTACTAATATTATCAAAGGATAATAATATAAATACTATTTATATAATTATCTATTAAATCAATTAAATTATCTACATCTATTAACCTATTAAAAATTAGATTCATTTTTTGAATTATCAGAGGACAGACACAAGAAACAGAAATTATCTAGTAAGATGACAGCTAATAGATTAAATAAGTCAATAATCACTTTAAAATAGTAATCATTTAAATATACCAGTTAAATAAAATCAGACAAGATCTATAAAACAAGATACAACTATCTGCAGTCTACAAAATAACACATATTTTACAAAAGACACTTACAGGCAACTTCTTTCCATTAAACATGACCTTGACCCCTTTACATGAACCAGCCAAATCATATGCTCTTCTGGTCATGAGGGCCACAATGTCCTTGTCAAGCTTTTCCATCTTAAACTTGGCTAGATCTGGTTGGAATGTTATACATGTATAATCTTCACCATCAAAATGTTTAATTTTGGCTTCAGAAGTCTTCATCATATTATTCATCCATGTCTTTAAGAGAAGATGTAAGTATTTCTTTAATGCTTCTAACTTTCATAACACAGACTCAGCTCACAAAACATTCATTTACTACAGTATTTGTATTTTCCAATCTCACAACAACAAAACACCTTGAAACTGATTAATATTAAAGTCAAAACTATAAATACTATAATTATACCAGACTGGTAATGAAAATAAATTGCACAGCTTTTATACAAAGTCAGTGAAGCATCTCTCATATTCAATATGTCCCATAGATTTTTACAAAAGTAAACAGACATGTTTATCTGATGAAATTATTTTAGCTTATGTAGAATTCAAAACACTCGTCCAAAGGCTCACCAGCATTTCTCAACTACAAACTTGATAATTCAGCGAGCTTTAAAGCATGCTTTAAGTGGTTGCATCTGCTAAATACAGCGTCCTGCCTTAAGAGAACAACAGAGAAGCTATATAAAAATCTAGGTAGTCTGGTATCTATTTGGTGATTTGCTTAATAGTTTTAAAAATGAAACTAATTTTTTAAATTTAATTTTAAAAAATAAACTTCTATTATCTAAGCAAAACAATAAAACATTTTTAAAGAAATGAAAAAATGGACACATTACTATCATACCTGCTTAAAACTATGTTTGTATTCTTTGCAAGCCGTTTCTACTGTAAACTTTGTACTAAAAATATTACAAAGTTTTGCACCATAGCCATTACGGCCCCCTGTAAAACAAGTTAGATATGAAAATTTTAGTTAAAGTTCTTTTAAAGGAAGTTATTAACTAACCTATCATAGAGCAAGTCTGACATAAAACATTACTATTTTGTATCAATTTTTTCAATTACTGACTATAAGTCTTATGTTTAGGGTTTTTTATATTAAAGAATTATTAGGATTTAGCAATATGATAGGTACTATATACTATCATTAAAACATTTGTGATTTGCTACTCTCACAATTTAAGAAAAATAAGTGTAGCATCTTCTGACACAGTAACTCTAGGTGAAATCTGAGCTTCTAACAAAGTCACTTCATTTATATCAACTTCTCAGAGCCTTGGACTTAAAAAAAAGCTATCAACCTACTGAGGCAACAATATATTTCCAAAGTATCTTATATAGAGAGACTTTTTCACTTGATCCACTTAAGGAAAGTAGTTAAAGTCTTTTATTATCAAAGACTATGTGAAGGGTTACAGAGATAGCTCAGTGGCTAAGAGCATTTGGGTTCAATTCCCAGCACCCATATAGAAGCTCATAAACCATCTGTAATTCCACTTCCAGGGCAGTTGACACCCTCTTCTGGCTTCCATGAGAACCAGGGACACATGTGGTTCACAGACATACACATAGGCAAAATATCCATACATATAGAATAAAGTAATAAAAAGTTAAAGGACATGTGCATATATAATTATAGACAGGTACCATAGTATTGTTATCTAAATCAAAACTTCACCTATCAGTTAGATCAGAATTCCAGCAATTTTATTCTAAAAGTCTACATATTATCCAACTTTTATTTAAGATGATACTATTAAAATTATATAATCAAAACAGATGACAAATTTTTTATCTTTTTTAAAAGGATTTTCTCACAATGAAATTTCACAGGTTGCCTTACATGTTTTAAGAAATGGGAACTTAGAAAATTTGTTAAGAAAAATGATACTTATCAATAAAAATTCCATTCAGACTTTACCTGTAACTTTTTTCTCATCATCATCATAATTACTTGATGTTAAAAGCTGTCCAAAGATTAAAGCAGGAACATAAACTTTCTCTACTTTGTGTTCTACTACTGGAATGCCTTTCCCATTATTCCAAATGCTTATAATATTAGATTCACTGTAAATACAGAAGCAAAATTTAGAACAAATTAAATGTTAATTTCCACAAAAGTATTGAACTATAAAATAAACCAGAATGGTTACAACTGAGATGTAAGCCATTGTAAACTGGGAAACACTGGCATTATCTTGATGAAGACATGTACTTCAGTATTAGTCATAACTAATGTTAGGATCAGTAAGATCTGTAAGATAATGCCGAAAAAATTCCTAGAAGAAACCTTTCTCCATCTCCAAGTAAAGAGTAAAAGGAGGCAATGTAAAAAAGTGTGGTACAGATGGGCAAAAATGGAAAATTACAGATCTTTAAAACAACTTTCACATGTTTTTACCTGCTTAGCATATATTATGTATCATCAATATGATTATTTGTCATCAATCATTGTAATTTCAAAAACTTTAAGTCTGGTACTTCCTATATTCAGTAATATGATTACAAAATGGGGCTTTCAATTATGATATCTCTATTAAAAACAGTTTGAATGTAGAAAAAAGTGTATTTTAGTACATGTGCAGTATTATTTGAGTTTTAGGTCAGGTTAAAGGGATAGTCAGAACTCTGGCCATTGTGCTTCCCACTGTTTTTGTTCTTGTGCTAGAAACCCACAGCCCCACATATTTTAGGCTTATACTGAGCTACAGTCCTAGTCTTGACGTTTGGTTTTTAATCAGGCAGATGCTAGCAGATGAATTATTTCAATACTAGCCATCCAATATGTAGTAAGCTTTAAACTCTCCTGTAGGTTGTACTGAATTCTCTAACTTCTAGAATAGCTGCCACACTATTTGTGGCATGTCTTAATGCTGAACTATTTATATGCCTTTTACAATTTGACATTTTATTCCTTCCATCATAGAATACTTTGGAGAAGCAGAACAAAAACTAAGTGGAATAGTGTAACTATTGAATGCTCTCCTCCCCTTCCTACAAGACATTCACAGGCATATATGTAAAAAGAAATCTAAAAACTCAAAATGCTATATAAAAATGTTAAGTACAATTCAAAGGATCTTAAAGATAGGCATCAGAGAAAATGTGATCAGTTGTATAAACAGCATACCATTTCCCCTCTTTGAATCTGCTTTATAGTAACTTTTTAAATTAGAAACCTAAGCAAAAACTGTAACTCTGAAATAAAATTCAGTTTATTTAATAAAAACATTAATCCTATATAGTATATGCAGTTAAAAATAACCTAATAATAGGAAATTCATAAAAGTCAAAATATAATGGTTAAAATAGAAAATAAATCTAAGACTTTGCAACTTTTAACAAAATGCTTCTTGTAAATTTTAAATATACACTAAATCCAGAATGAGAAAAGGCTGTATAACTTATATCAACAATTTATTAACAAAATAAAAATCAAGAAGAAGGGAAAAGTACACCCTTGACCCTTTTTCTTTGAGGTAGTTGAGAATTTTCTAGAAGAGGAAATTAGAATAAGGTGATGATAAATAAAAACTGACATTTGATTATCACTAAAAAAACAAAGAAATTTATGTATATGTCTCACTCATGTCCACACAAGAATGTTTGTGGATTATAAGGGAGTTAAAAAAGAAAGACATTTTTATGCATCAAATAATAGGGGGAGAAAGACAAAATGTCAAATGTCATGCACAAAATCTAGATTTAAACACACATACACACACATTATACATACTTACACAGAAAATAAGAACAGTAGAGGAGAGAAGCTGAATATGAGCAAGTTACAATGATACACATGTATAAAAATGTCACAGTGAAACCTATATTTTGCATCTAACTAAAAAATTAATAAAAACGGGCCTGGAGAGATGGCTCAGTGGATAAGAGCACTGGCAGCTCTTCCACAGGTCCTGAGTTCAATCCCCAGAAACCACATGGTGGCTCACAACCATCTATAGTGGGGTCTGATGCCCTACTCTGGCATAAAGATATACATGCAGATAGAACACGCACATAAAATAAATGTTATTAAAATGGCTGTAAAAGGGAAATGCTCTGCAGAAAATGTAGTAAGTTAGTTAGTAAAATGCACACACCCTTAACTAGTCTACAGAGCTATAGTCCAGCTCCCTTCTTTTTCACTTTGTTGAGATTACTTAAGGCATTTTTAAGTACAATACTGTTGACTTTAAGTAACTAGAATTAATATAAAAGAACTGAATGATAGCAACTATGTCCATCAAAACCCCACTGAAGAACTGAGGACAGGGGGCCATTCTAAGCCACGGTAGAAAGATGAGAAATTTGAGGCTAGTCTGGAGTATCCTACAGATAGAACTAACACAAAAGAGCAAAACAAACAAAATATCTTTAAGAAAAGCCCCCTTTTCCTTAGTTTTCTACCTGAACCATTTAGTTCTGAATTTTGTATAAGCTTACAGATAATCAAACATTCAATACATATACTCCTTACTAGCTCTCTTCAGAAAAAAATACAGAAAGTTATTTATTATATTTAACTGATAATTTCCTAAACAAGGAATCATGATAGCTAAAATTTCCTTGAAAAACTTCTGTGTAATTTTTAACTTATAAGTACCTGTATACCTAACTATATAGTCTTAAAAATGTATTAATAAAAATGATCCAAATGAAAAATAACAAAATAAAAAGCATAAACTTCAATAGCATAAATATAGGAAAATATTTTTTTATAAATTTGCAATTAATTTCGTAGTGCAACCAAATACTATTTTTGTTTTATAGTTTTATTATACTATTAACCTTAGCCATGCCCTCAGAAATTAAATTACTGACAATAAGAGCTATCATAAGAAAGACTTAAATGGCTAAATTACTATTGACTTTAAAAGGTATAAAGCTCTCACAAAAGCATGCCAATAGAAGTCAAAACAAAAAGTTTCTATTAAAACTATTACATGTTCTCACATTCTCCTCCCACACACATCTTCCCAAATAAGATCACCACAGTGAAACCTAACTAGCCAAACACCTGATAGGCATTCTCTAATACCCAGCAGTATTCAATTTATTAACTAAGTCATATATAATGGAAAGAGCCAAATTATAGTCATGAAGAGTAAATTTGTTTTAATTTTTCCCCAGATAGCGCTGACAATCTCAGCCTGATGTCCTGAAGGAAGAGTAAGAAGACAATGTGGACACTGCTCTAACAACTGAAGCAGAGCCAATAACACCGAGGGAAAGTAGTCAAGGAAGTGCTGTCTGAGGGAATGGACAGGAAGGACAGGGAAGAAACAACAATAATGAAATCCAAAGCAACAGGGAAACAAAGCCATAGAGCCATGTATAATACACATGTGATGATAAATTGGGGATTACATGAATAAAACAACTTACCATAAAAGAAATTAAACTGAAAATATACTTACGGATCAATAGAAACCTTAATGCAGGTCATGTTCTTGTCCCTCTGCTTGTTGTCAGCAGCATTGACTACAAGATTAAACATTACAATGAGTAGTACAGCACAGAGGCTCTATAAACTTATGAACACAACTGTATGTTCATCCCAACTAGCTAGTAACACCTGCAAGTGGTGACAGTCGATGACTATTAACCTTCCTAAATAAAACTAAGTTTTACTTAGTAATTCCAAACTCTTACGATGTTACAACAAACACATGCAAGCACACATGCAGGCACACATGCATGCACATACACACCCATACACATATAAGGCAGGGGGTGTTTGTTGACTACAAAAATAAAAAAGAGCAAAAACATCTAAATCTAAGCCCCAATTCAAATTTACAAGTAAAACAACATATGGTTTACTTCATATCTTGGTGACAAGATATAGTTACCTTATCTTAATCTCCTTCAATAAACTAATTATTTTATATGCAGATCAAACTGATTAACTAGTTACTTTTTAAACTCTTTAATACCCTTATTCAAAATTCTAAATCTTAAATTATAATTTTTTCTTTATAAAATTAGTATCTCAAGAACTTATGAGCACAGAAATTCCATTTCCAGATTAAAAGATGATGTAATAACCCTCAACCAGCAGCATCCAGTTGGAGGCCAGTATGTAAATACAACGCATAAGCCGGTCGGCCCTGTCACTTTCCCCAAGGACTTACAGGAAGATGTTCAGAGGATCACACAATCACAGTCTAAGAAACCTCAAGCTTTAGTACTGAGCTAAGCAGAGGATTTCTAGAAAGTCCAAGGCTAAAAACCTTTTCAAAAGTATAAGCACTGCCTGAGTCAATAAGGCATAGCCACTTCATTTTAATTGTATTAATCATAGGATTTGGAAGGGAGCAGAGGTTATTAAACTAAGCTGCCCAACAGAACTACATGATCACTGGGTGAGAAAAACTAAATGTACAAGTCCAACCTCCAATTCACACAATCTGCCAAGATAAGGCCTTGTAGTCCTCATATGTAACATGCTCCCTAAGTAACCATGATGCTAAGAAACCCCAGATGAGGCACACATGAGAGTACAGTTCCCTATAGGATTACAAATACAACACTACAACTGCACACATAAACAAACATCAGCAGAAAGCTTCGATGCCAAGAAATACAAAGCTATTATAGCTGGGTATCGATTTTCTATATATATTTTCATAATATATATATATATATATATATATATAGATAGACACATACATACATATGTATATATATATATATATACATATATGTGTATATATATGTACATATATACACACACAAAACAGCAAAATACTTTTTTAAATTACTGCAAGATTTGCTTGAGATATTCAGGGCCAATACACTGACATTAGTAGAAACACATGCATTATGTCTTAAGTAAGTACTCACCTAAAATTTCATCAAAGATCTTGTATAAGCCTGGAACAAAGGTAACCTCTCTGCAGTTCATTCCTACATCTTCATCATACACCCACATTAACTGTATCAAGACAATGATTCAAAAAATAGTTTTACTCCATAAATCCCTAACTCCAATTTTACATAAGGTAAATCCCTATTGTCAACAAGGTATAGTGGTTCACATCTGTAATCTCAACACTTATATGAAGCTGAGGAAAGAGAACTGTCACAATTTGAGGCCAATCTTGGCTACATGTGAGTTCAATGTTAGCCAAGAACTACAGAATGAAATCCTATCTCAAAAAAAGAAAAGAACAAAAATCTATATTGTCATGTACTCCATTAAAAACAGGCATTCAAAGTTAAGCATATATAACTCCAGCTACAGTCAAGTTCAGCAGTCACAATGAACTTAACTAAAATTGAAAAGTTGTTCATTTTGTATTGCTTGTATTTCATTCACATGTAAAGTCAGCTTTAACATAAGGCTGTTAACTCAGTAACAGTTTGTGCTTAGCCATGTATAAGGCCCTAGGTTCAACCCCCAAAAAAACAAACCAAAACACCTCTGATTTCAGTTTCTCTGCCAGTTTCAGAAAGCATTGTTTAGCAGTACTAATTCTAACCATTCTACAGCAGATGGGGACCCTAAATCAAATTCTCTAAGGCCTAGAGATTTGTTTTCTGTCAAGAACTCAGAATCACTAGAGATAGTACTTACATAATGTTCAAAACTATGGTAAACATCTATTTACTTTATACTTTTGCTTCATGATTTTGTTTATTCTACAGACTAGGCAGCAATAAAACAATAAGTCTGACTTTGGGCTTCTCACAATTGTCAGAATCAAACAGGAAAATATATGTAAGCCAAGTCCCCAGTAAACACAAACAAGTCAATTCTAAAAGGTACCACTATTAAAGTAAACCACAGCACATACTATGTTGAACTTTAAAAAATTCTTTTGACAGCTGGGCATGGTGGTACACACCTTTAATCCCATCACTCCAGAGGCAGAGGCAGGTGGATCTCTGTGAGTTTGAGGCCAGCCTGGTCTACAGAGCAAGTTCCAGGACAGCAAAGAAACCCTGTCTCAAAAAACAAAACAAAACAATTTTTATGGCACCATTTTATTCTATACTTCTGTATTCTGATCTACTTATCTCCATAAAGGAATGAACAGATTTCCACTTCTCCTAGGTGTCTCTCAGAGTTCATTTTGTTTTGTTTTGTTTATCTTTTGGTATGAGTTTCAGGCCCAGGGCACTGTGCATTGTGAGCTACAACCTTAGCTCCTCTCTCCCTTCTTAAGCACGATCATACAGACATGAAATCACAGGCTTAAAAACTACATAACCACAATTTTATTGAAATATTTAAAAAGAAGATATACACATTCCCTAATCTCAATCAATTTTAGCAAATAATTACCTGGGTCAAGGGTTCTACTGATCCAATGTATGTATCAGGACGAAGGAGAATATGCTCAAGTTGGGTCTTCTTCTGGTACACTCTCTCAACAGATAACTTCTTAGAAGAATCATTTTTGTTTGCTGTTTCCAACTCTTCCTTTTTTGCAGCATTGTTCTGGTCAAAAAGAGTCTAAAATTAACCCAAAAATCAAATTTAAATATCCTACCAAGGGGCAAACTAAAATATGTATGGAAACATGACATGGGACCCATCTTTGAGAGTCACTAATATTCAAGTCCTAAAGATCACAGTTACCTTGTGGACTGTCTTACAATATTCAGAATTGGTAAAACAGACCCCATATGCCTAAGAAGTAAAGTTAATATTTTGTGTTCCTCAAGATTTCCCAAGGATTCAGGTTGTAGACAGGTTAGAGAATCATAATAAAAACTGAGTGGCTTTGAGGGTCACCCAAAGCAGCCTATATAGTTAATAAATACAATATGAGAGGCAAGCGGATCTCTGTGAGTTTGAGGCCAGCTTGGTCTACAAAGCAAGTTCCACGACACCAGGACTGTTACCCAGAGAACCTGTCTCAAAAAACCAAAATAAATAAATACAATATGGCCAAAACTAGCATGGTTATTATAAAGCCCTCAATTTGCTCATGATCTTGATCATGCCAGTTTTAGCTCAGGGTGACCCAATACTGAAGTACTTACTGATTCATTCCTCTGCTAGTTCCAAAGATATAAAGCTAGGCAATGGTAACCATTTCTACAACAACTGAAAACCAAATCAAACTTCCAAGTCTAAAGACTTCCCTGTCTTCCTCACAGTAACAGAACATTTCCTTCCAAATTTCCTAATGCTGACTAATATGACACCTCATTAATAAAGAGATTAATATGGCCTATTTTCAGTTTCTTAATATAAATATGTTTTAAATCACTTTTTAAATGACACTATATATGTTTAAAAATCAAAATGCATGCCTTTTGAGTAATCTAAACAAAAATAAGATTTATATAACAGAAAAAACTTAAGGAAATTCAAATATCAACTATAATTTCTCAAGGTCTTAAATTTTATAATAATATTAAAGGCATTTAAAAATGTTTCAAGTACTACTAATTTTACTGATTTTTACTATAGTCATATTTTCTTTCATTTATATGCTTATCTATAAATAGCGCTGATTCAATTAAAAATAGCTTTGTACAAAAGAAAATAACTATTTCATAAGGTTTTCATAATCTATTTCTGCCAAGGTTTTTTTTTTTTTTGAGCTGAGGATTGAACCCAGGGCCTTGTGCTTTGGCAAGCGCTCTACCACTGAGCCAAGGTTTTGATGATGAACTAGCTGACCAGAAGATAAACTATGTTCTTAATACCAGTTCCCAATTTTCTAACAATGTCCTCTGCTATTGTGATGTTTATAGATGTAAACTAGTTTTAAAACAGGCACTGTGTTGGTTAATCTGGTCAGTTTGATAGGATGTAGAATAACCTAGAAGACAAAACTTGTGGGTGTATTTGTGAGGATGTTTTAACAAAAGAGTTTAACAAAGATGGATAAAGGCTACCCTGAATGCCAACACACACACACACACACACACACACACACACACACACACAATAAATAGAATAAAAGGAGTACACCCCCACTCATATCTGTGCTTCCTGAATGCAGATGCAGTATGATCAGTTCCCTTGTGTTCCTTGTACCAGTTAGAGCCACTTTCATGCCATATCTTCCCCTCTGAACTGCCCAAAGTAACCCCATTTGTCCTAGTTTTAACTAACTTCTCCAAACTACAAGCATTCTCATCCTTTTTTTTTTTTTTAAACAGCATAAAACAACTTGTTTTAAACAACTGAACTGAGCCCTCTAGCTAAGCCAAACAATCCTTTTCTTCTTCACACCGCCTTACCGGGTATTTCACTACAGTAATGAGGAGTGATTAGTACAGGTTCTCACAATAGTTCGAACAAAGACCATAAGAGGATCAGTGTCCAAGTTCTTTAAAATGACAGACCTACCAAATCAACTGAAGGTGATCTTCTACCAATCACTTAGAACCACAGAGTAAATGATTATTAGCATCAAGATTACAGACCTATAACAAGTACATAAATCTTTCCCATCAAGCTTACTTCTCTAAAACAAACACCACAAAGAAAATGTTTTCAAGATTACCTCAATCAGAAGTTAGTGTCTACCAAATTTAGATTTCAAAATTCACCTTAGGAGTTTTTGCTAAACTGAATTGGTATCTGGAGTTGTGAATAAAGCCATGCCTCATGCCATTTCCAACAATTTAACCACAATCCTGCACCATTCTAACAAATGGTTCACACCTCTCCCGCCCTTTCTGCCCACTCCCAAATGGCTATAAGAGAAAAATTAATGATCTGAATCTACTATACTCCCATCAAGTTCAAAGAATTGTCACTCTTGCAAAGATGACAACTTAAAAATCAGAATACATAATGTAATGTCAACAAGACTGAAGATTAGGAAGCTCCAAACCCCCTTCCCCACAGAAACACAGATTAAGCTGTAATATATGAACCATTCATCCTTATAAGAAATTCAGAAACTGCATAAGAGGTCCTGTCCCTCAGGTGACCACAAAACCTCATCCAAGCCCACAACCCTTCCTCAGCAAGGCAGAACAAGGAAGAAACACAACTTCTTTCCTTGAATGGACCTCCAAAGAAAGGTAGGAGAAGTGCTCCTAGAGGGACTGTTTGCTGTCCTGCTGAATCTAAGCAAGGACTGGCAAGAACAGTAGCTAAATTGGAAGCCACTGAGAACAAAGGAAATCAAAATGATTTGGTCCAGCACCCAGAGTCTGTAGTTCTAGGGATAGACATTAGGTGGAGCTCTAGTACCATGGCTTACTACAGCGTGTGCAGGATAACTCAGTAGGGCGGGCAGAGGAGATAACCACAGATTGTCCCCTAAGTACAGATATAGACAAACCTCTTCAGTGAACAAGCCCAAAAGTCACATGCCTGGGAAAGGTTTGCAAAGCCTCCTGATTCTCTAGACGGAGTAACTAGCCAGAATAGAACCTGAAGAGGAGGGAGCTGAGCTTTGAAATGCTAAAGCCAGGAGAGAAGGAAAGACAATAGACATTCTAAGGGATGAATTAAATCTCCATGGACTGCCCCTAAGGAAATGGGGAGCTTACAGGCATAGGACTGCTGTAAATACAGCTCAGACTAGGCTAGAGATCCTGTCTCAGGGAGCAGAAGGTGGGGAGGGAAGAGGAAAAAAATAATGGTAAAGAGAGGATAAAGGAAAGGGAGAAATGGAGATAAGATGATGCTCAAGGAACCTGTACAGATAGATGCACAACTAAACAAGAAACCCAGTAAAATAATAAGCAAAATGAAATGAAGTAAACAGATAGTAACTGAAAAGGCTGAAATATTATTTCTGAAACTAAAGAATACAATAACTAAAAGTATACAAATGCTCAACTACATAGTTGGCCAACCTCAAGAATAAAATAGAAAATATAAAGACAGAAATTTCAAAGAAACCCAAAAAAAGAAAGAATAAAGAAAAAATTAAAAGAACTTGAATCACTTGTGGGTTATCATCAATCAAACAGAATATATGTTGCAAAAATGTCTCATATAAAAAGATAAAAATGGGCGAGGCAGTGGTGACTCACGCCTTTAATGCCAGGAACTAGGGAGGCAGAGGCAGGCAGATCTCTGTGAGTTCAAGGCCAGCCTGGTCTACAGAGCAAGTTCTAGGACAGCCAGGTAAAAGAGCTATATAGAGGAACCCTGTCTCAAAAGAACAAAGAGGAGGAGGAGGAGGAGGAGGAGGAGGAGGAGGAGGAGGAGGAGGAGGAGAAAACAGATAAAAAATGGGAAGAACCTTCCAAATGTGAGGAGAGAAATGGAAAAATTTAGAAAGCTCACAGAACTCAAGTAAGTACAAGCCTGAAGGAACCTCTACTAAGATATATGACTAAGCTTCAACAGTCATGGATAGGGCCACAGGCCCATCCAGGAGGCCACAAGTTCAATTCCCAATATCACAGGAGAAAAAAGTCACAAAGGAGAGAATCTTGACAGCAATACAAGAAAACTAATTATCATTCATATACTGGAGAGTTTTATTAGGTTATCAGCAATTACTTAGCAGATACAGACTACAACAAAAGTAGGATGGTACATAAAAAACTAATCAAAATATCTGCCAAACCCCCCTACAGACATTTAAAGATTAAAAATACCTTTTTTTAAATCTTTATGTTGTAAAGAAGAAAATTAGTAAAAGCTGAGCAAAGTCATTGATAAAAGCCCATCAAGTTGAAGCAAAAGTCATATGAAAATATAACCCTTCCTAGTAAAGATAAATACAGAGACCAATATAGAACTTTCAACATTAATGTAAGAATATAGACTACTTTAAAATATGGTATAAATGTTTAGAAAATAAAACTATAGAAGTAATCATGAATCTATGTTACACAGTATGAAAACACTAAAAACACATCATTTGTGCCACAGTTCCTTGTCTGGTTTTATCTCTGCACACTTTACTTATCATCCTACTTTTGCTTGAGTCTGACTTTTGAGTATTGCTGATAATCTAATAAAACCTTGGGGTTACTACACTGTGGGTGGCAGAAGTATGTATACAGCTTTATATGCAATTGGTCAAGTTAACATTAATTTAAAACTGAATGTTAGCCCTTTGAGCTGTTTTATGTAACTACAGTGATAACCATAAAAAAAAAAATTTGAGAAAATGTCAAATGAGAAGAGAATGAAAGCATAACCCCACAAAAGACAGCAAGAGAGAAAACGTAAACAAAACAGCTATAAGCTATAAATAAAAAGTAAAATTCCAACAGTAACTCCTTTCATATCAATGACCACCTTAAATATAAATGAGCTTACTGCCTATAAAGCATATATTAGCCACTTTGATTTTTTTTTTAATCCAACTACATGGTGCCAACAGACACACTTTAGATCTAAAAACACATGGGCTGCAATGGGCTGCAGGAGATATGGTGGCGAAGCATACTTCATGCAAACAGCATCCAAAGAAAGCAAGGTCCCATAGACACATTACACAAATAGACTAAGTTTGAACAAAACCTGTGACAAAAGACAAAGATAACTCACCAAGAAGATATCAGTGTTGTAAATGGGTATATACCTAACACTAGAGTATACAAATATATAAAGCAAACACTAAAAAAAAAAAAAAAAGAGTTGGGGATTTAGCTCAGTGGTGGAGCATTTGCCTAGCAAGCGCAAGGCCCCAGGTTCTATCCTCAGCTCCCCCCCCTCCCCACCAAATAAAAAAGAAAAAGAAAAAAATATATATATATATAAGGCAAACATGAGCAGAGCTAAAGAAGAGACAGACAGCAGTATAATGATAATTAGAAACTCCTACACTCCATGTTCAACTGCGGACAGGACAGCCAGAGCAAGCATCAGTGTGAGAACAAAGAACTTGAAGCTCAAGACAAACCGAACAGACACACACAGAAGACTCCAGCTGAATATACATTCTTCCCAAGTGCACGGGAAGCATTCTTTGACACAAACCAGATGTTAACCATAAAATAAGTCTCAACAAACTGAAAAAGATTGAAGACATACATCCTCTCTGTCTATAATAAAATGAAACTAGAAATAAATAAAAGGGAAACAAGAAAATCCACAAACTACGGAAATTTAACAATATACTCATTAAACTATTAAAGAGTCAAAAAAGAAACCACAAGATAATTTAGAAAATATATGGGATAAATAAAAGCAAAAAAGGCACCAAAACTTATAGAATTAAGATAAAGTAATACCACATTTATTTTTAAAAATGAAGGTGTTGAACCAATAGTGTACATTAAGAAACTATGCATAGAACTAAATCTAAAATTAACAGGAAAAAATAAGATTTGAGTCCCTCAGCCTTAGTATCTGAATGAAGTGGAAAAAGTGAATGCTTGCCATAAAACATCAACTATACATTATATACAGTGAATGCACTGCCTAAAGCTCCAGAGAAGAAAGATCAGCCAAAGGCCCAAGTAAACCAGCTGTGTACCATGGTGGTTATAGAAGAAGAAATAAAGAATGCCAGCGGCAGAGGAGCTGGTACAAGTAGCTGGACTATATGCTATTAATGCTACTGTGTCTCACTGTATCCAGATATATATATATCTCCGACTTCACTGCCATTTGATCACCAAGACCACTTCTGAGAGATCTACCTTGTTCATAACCAAAACAGTCCCCTGTTGGTTCCCTGCCCTGAGCCTGGGGCAACCTAGACTCACTCTGTTCTCAGTTGAGCCAAGTGTAACATATGTACAATAAATCATGTCATTTGTTGTATCAGAGGAAAGATTTTTTTTTAAGTTCTTAAAGTCAATGAAAGCAAGAGTTTTGGTGTTTTGCTTTTTAAGATCAACAAAATTAACAAATGCCTTTCATGATTTAAACATGTAATGTCCCACACAGGCTCATGTTTCAAATGACTACTCTTAAGCTAGTGATATAATGTGGGAGGATGCAGAACCTCGAGGAGGTGGGTACTAGCCTGCATAAACAGGTCAGGAAAGCAGGCCAGTGAAGGCTACACTTGCTAGCCTCAGCCTTATGTGAATGACTCTGCCACACACTCTGTAATCTTCCCTGTTACAAGGGACCAAAATTCCTTAAGACCATGAACCAAATAAGTTTCCTCCTTGAAGCTGTTTCTGTCAGGTATTTTGGTCACAGCAATGCAAAGGTAACTAACTCCAAAACTGGTACCAAAGAAGCAGTCACTGCTGTGCCTAAACCTGAAGTTGGTTTAGTCCTTTGGAACTGGTTTGTGGGAGTTGCAAGAGGCTTAATATGTGCACTAGAGAAATCCCAAAACGCTATAAGCAAAGTTGAAAGGGTTCTTCCAGTAGGAGTTCAAAAGATCAGAATGATAACAGAGAGTGGACAGTGGAGCCTGAACCAAGGTTTCAGGTCAAACAAGGACTCTACTGGGAATTGACCTAGAAACCATTCCTGTACATTTGGCAAAGAATTTCTGCAAATTTTGCTGTGTCCTGGAAATCTGAATGAGGCTGAATTTAATAAACTAATAATTTAGCAGTGGAAATTTAAAGAAAGCAGAAAACGTAGGGATGTGGCATGGTTGTTGCTAGCTACTATTAGCCAGGGTGGCAGAGTAAGAGAAAAAAAAGTGATTTGGCCAAAAAAAAAGAGCATTGGCAGACTAAGAGGCCATGACGGTTAAAAAGAGATTAGAACTGTTCCAATGAAACCAAGCAAGTTACACACTAGGACAACAACAAAGGGACTTTAAAAGCATTCAAGAATCGTTGGCAAAACTCCACCCACCACAGGCTCCAGAACATAAAACTATAAACTCATTTAAAAGACTTCCCTTTAAAAAAACAAAAAAAAATCAAGTGTGCTCTGGCCACTCATGGCCATCTAGGAAGTGTTTCTCAGATTCAGCTATCCAGGGTCCCAGAGGCCACTGCAGTCATGGTACAAAAGGGCAGGCTATGTCTAAAACTACCATAAGAGCTTAGCATTATCAGAATGATTCTGTTTTTGCAGATATTCAGAATGCAGGAATTACAGAATCACACAATATTCCACCAAGAATTTGAGGAAAGCCTACGGAACCGGGCAGTATCTGACAGGGTTGGATTCCCTGCAGGAGGTGACCCATAGAGGACTATCAAAACTATGAAAATAGTGCTTCACTTGCAATAGAGACCCCCCCAAAAAACCATAGGAACTAAGTAGACCCATGTGGGCTTCAAATGGCTAGGACATAAGGGTGGGTCTGTTCAAGCCCACTGATGCTCATATCACGCAACTACCCCCATGGTACTGCTTGCGAGGCTACAGGACTCAGCGTTCGTCCTGCTGAGTTGTGTTCTTTTTTTGGTGTGGTCTTTCCTTAATACTCTTTTGCTCTTCATTTTTGGAACAGTACTATCAACTGTGTGCTATCGAATATTGATATTGGTAACATTTTAATCTTATAAGGGGTCAAAAACAGATTGGTTTGTGTCTAAGTAGAGACTCAACTAGGCTTTGGAGAAAATGGATTGAGTACACTTTGCATTGTGAGATAGCCATGAATCTAAAAAACAAAAACAAAAACAAAAACAAAACAAGGGTTTTGCCATGGTTTGAATTTGAAATGTCTCCCTCAGTCTCAAGTTTGAATGCTTGGTAGTGTTACTTTGGAAGGCAGTGGGACCTTTATGTGATGAGGCCTAGCTAGAGAAAACTGGTCACTACGGCTGTGTCTTTGAAAGGACCTGGGCCCACCTCCTATCTCACTCTGCTTCCCGATCTACCGCAATTCGAACAGTCCTGACTACATGCTTCTGTCACTGAACTTTCACCACAGACACTGAGATCTTGGAACTATGAGCCAGAATAATCTGTCCTCCTTATTTCCCTCAAATATTTCAGCACAGCAGCAAAGGAACAAATATACTTTAGCTAGACTGAGTTGTTTCAAAAAAGATGTGACTGAAATTGAAACAAGAGAGACATCACAACTTACGTCACAAGATGGTTTTCTAAGAGACAGCTAAAATTATATGCCAACAATTAGATAACCTAGAAGAAATTGATCAATTTGGGAAAAAATCTTAACCATGCTTAATCATACAGAAAGAAAAATATCTAAACATGTCTACATGGGGAAGAGAGAACTAAGCAGTTTAGAAAATGTATTGCAGAGAGCATGGCCACCCAATCAACTGAGCAGGGCTCACACGGGCTCCCAGAGACTGAAGCGGCAATCACCAGGCCCTCTGCATATATGTTAGGCTGTTAGCTTGGTGTTCTTGTGGGACTCCTGACTGTGGGAGCAATGTGTCTCTGACTCTTTTGCCCGCTTTGGGACTCTTTTCCTCTATTGGGTTGCCTTGTCCAGGCTCAATATGAGGGCGTTTGCCTTGTCTTACTGTATCCTATTTGGCTGCCATTTCGTGGAGGCCTGCTCTTTTCTGAAGAGGAAACGAAGGCGGCAAGGGGTTTTGGGGGGAGAACTAGGAGGAGAAATTGTGGTCAAAATTTATTGTATTGGGGGAAGAATCTATTTTAAATAAATAAATGAATAAATAAATAAGAGAAAGAAAAAAAAGAATATGTGCTGCTCTTTAGAGGGACCCAAGTTGAGATTCCACGTCAGGTGGTTCATAACCACTTGGAACTCCAGCTTCAAGGGATCTGATATCATCCTCAGCTAGCCTCTACAGTAGCATTTCTCAACCTGTGGGTCGTGACCCCTTTGTGAGTCCAACAACCTTTTCAATGGGGTTGCATATCAGATACCCTGCACATCAGATATTTATATTATGATTCATAACAGCAGCAAAATTACAATTATGAAGTAACAATGAAAACAATTTTATGGTTGGGGGTCCCCACAATATATGAGGCACTGTATTAAAGGGTCACAATGTTAGGAAATTTGAGAACTACTCACTATGCTACAGACAGCCACGTACATGTGTTAGATATTCACTCAGACATGCTCATATACATGAAATAAAACAAAAATAATAAATCATAAAAGGAAACTTCTATCACTGTAGACTTTACATAAATTTAAGATAACAGTATTTTTTAAATTGTTTAATGGCTTATGAAACTACAATTAAGCTGAGCATGGTGGTATATACCTCCCAGTACTTGGGAGGCAGATACAGGAGAACTGCCACAAATTTGAAGTCAGCCTGGGATACAAAGCAACTTCCAGGGCTAGATGGCAAATGGTTAAAAGAGAAATTGCTGGTCTTACAAAGGACCTACGTTCAGCTCATGCACCCGTACATAACCACCTGTAACTCTAGTGTCAGGAGGTCTGACATTTAGTCAGACCTTCATTAATCTCCCAGGCACTGCACCCACATGTGTACATAAAGGCACAGACACATTCACATAAAAAACAAATAACCATAATGTTTGTTGAGCAAGGTTACAAAAGAATGAGAGCCCATTTTTGTCAGAAAAGTTATATAAATATATATATACATACATAGCAGAGAATATGAACATTGAATATATATATATATTCAAAAGAATGCCAATATAAAACTTATCTACAGAATATATAAATGTGGGTCATTTTATTTTTACTTTTGATACATTTGATTCTCTATAATGAATTCACAGAGGGTTGTTAAAAGCTTATTAATTCATGCATATAAAAATAAAATTAAACTAGATTAAAACTGAATGTTTGTCTAGAGGTACTATTTATACCTAGCTATTACTTCTGCAGACCAAACTTTCTCATTACTATCTGGATAAAAGTAAGTAAAACCAAAATATATAAATAACACTGGCAGCCTTGGCAAAGTAGAAAGCAGAAATTAACATTTCAGTCAACTTGTCTTTTATGTTCCCATTCTCAGCAAATGTTTGAGCAATGTCCCCTGGCTCACAAGCCTCAACACAAGAGGTTCCCACAAAACTTTAGACGTTTTTCTAACAGAATTCTGCAAGAAAGGCCTCATTCAGTTCCTGGAGATTAGCAGAAACTTAATTCTAGAGATTACTGCTCTGGCCACTGAAAAGCAAAATCTGGAGGCTTGGGGAAAGAAAGAAACAGCCCCTCATAATTACTGGGATGGTCCTATGCCCAGAAAAGGATGTAGCCCACCTGGTTGAGCAGAGAACAGCTAAAGAAGAGATAAGGTCTTCTCCCCTGGCTATCAACACCACCTCTATCTCTAGAAGATGCAACCAGCAGCTTAACCAGTTTTAACACTGTTGCTGAAGCCATGAAGAACATAGGAAATTAGCTTCAACAAACACACACTGCAAACGCTTATCTACACATTTCCTTCAGAAACATCCTCCCAAACCCAAGGATAAAACAAGCTTTCAATAAGATAAAAGGCATGAAGACCTTATCACAGGGTTAGAGAAAAGTGTGTAGCGTGTACACTCATCTGCTGTGTGCCAGTATGATGGAAGGTATCTGGGGCATTCCAACACTTATATAAAAGCTCCACCAAGTAGATGCTGCCATTATGATTTCCTAGTGCATGTAGGACAACTGAGATCTGAAGAAAACTGGCATTTAAAGAAGCCAAATTGTGAAAGCATGTGATCTGAGTTCACAGTCCACTCTTCCATTATGCTATTACACTAGCTAGGTACATACACCTGAAAATGAGATAAAGTCCTTACATGTTTATGTCAAAGTAAAAAGGTGAGTAGACAGAAAGAGACAGGCATGTCTCGTAGTATCTGTCATATTAGGGTATATAAGAAGTTGTTTTTTGCCAGGCAGTGGTGGCACACAACTTTATCCCAGCACTCAGGAGGCAAAGGCTGGTGGATGTCTGTGAGTTAGAGGCCACCCTGGTCTACAGAGCAAGTTCTAGGACAGCCAGAGCTGTTACACAGGAAAATCTTGTCTCAAAAAACCATAAAATAATGTTTTAGAGAGGGGTTGTGCTGTGGTAGAGAATGATGGTTAAGAACTAGCCCGGTTCCAGCCCACAACTGTCTCTGCCACGTGCCTATCAGCTTCTGACCAATTCTCTATTCCTGTTTCTCTTTGACAAATGTGAATAACAGCTTCTCTTTAAAATGGGGGGCCAATTTGTAGTAAAAACAAATTTGGTAGAATACAAGTCTCAGCATCTAAGTTTTTAACAGACCTGAAACTACAGATACCAATCTTACTTCCACTCAGTTTACAAAAAATACTTGTAAATACTGTGCTGTTAGCTTTACTGGAGAATTGAGTGAGGAACATTGCTATCCACAAGTGTTATACTAGATTCCGGAAGGTAGGATATAACAATAACTGACGGTGGATAGGCATCCTGACCTTTGCTAAACATAACAAAGGATATAAACAAGGAAAACACATGTTCTCTCAATTCAGAAGTTTATATTCAGTTAGGTTTTATGATAAAGTAACAAAAGTTCAATTTTTTTAAAGTACAAATTAAAAATATAAGTAAAAAGAGCATAAACTGAAAAATAAGTTTAGTGAGACTCTAAACTAGCCTTAAAGAACAGTAAAAATTTAGACGGCTAGCCAGAGGATGGCAGTGGTGTATGCCTTTAATCCCAGCACTCAGAGACAGAGGTAGGCAGATCTCCGTGAGTTCGAGGCCAGCCGGGTCTACAGAGATAGTTCTAAGATGGCCAAGGCTAACAAAGAAACCCTGTCTTGGAAAAAAAAAAAATGAGACTAACAGTGAGAAGAAAAGAGGTGTTCCTGATGAGATGAAATGTAAATGTATAAAGGAAACAGTAAGAGATGATCTAAATATGGGATTATGGGATACTAACCTCAATGGAGAAGACACAGATTATGAACATACAGACTTGCACTAATGACCTACTAAAGTTCTTACAACAAAATTTTAACCTGTTTAAAAATAGTGATGCTTCTTTAATTAGTAATATCCATAATATGGGCCAGCAAGACAGCCCAGTGGTTAAAAGTTTAATAACAGGATCCACGTGGTAGAAGGAAAGAACCAACTCCCAAAGGCTGTCCTCTGACTTCTACATATGCACTTTGGTATGTGCACCCATATACATGCACATAATCAATCAATAAATGTAGTAATTTTTTTTTTTAAAGAAATAGCCACAGACAGAAAACCACAACTGATCAAAATGCAGAGTTGTGGAACTCAATCCCCACTGACTCATCTGCAACACAAGCAAACCTAAGGCTCAGAGACCATTGAAGGAGAGGAGGCAGAAAGATTGTTAAAAGCCAGAGAAACAGGAAGCTTGCTGTGATATTGTGTCCCCTAGGACTCTTAGAAGCTATCTCCATGAAGTCTCACCAACAAGGCTGCCTAAACATGACCAGAACAAGGCTGACATGTATAAACTTGTTAACTAACATGGAAGAGGACAAACCCTGGATGCCTCAACCCCAGACAAAACTACAGACAACAAAAAAATGCTGAGATAGTAGAAATGATCTTCCCAAGAGAAGAACACATCAACTAACTGGTTAATCAATACCAAATAGTCCTGAAAACATATACATATAAGTAACATTATATGGATTAAGCAGGCTGTATTTATATATTTAAGAATACATACACACATAAACACATATACTTGTAACAAAGGAAAAAAAGACTGTGAATTTGAAATAGAGCAAGGGGTGATACATGGGAAAGTTTGGCAGGAGAAAAGAGAAAAGAAAAATGATGTAATTATAAATCTCAAAAAAACTTAAATTTTTAAAAATATCCACAGTAAAAATGTATGTGATATTGTTAGACTGCTTAGGTCATCATCTTATACTGCATCATAAGATAGGAATACCTCAGTCTCTGGTGTTCAGCTGGAATCCTAAGTTTTAGCTTATTTACCTATTTATCAAGATCATATATTAACAAAGGCATTATAATAAAGTGTCTTACAAGAATGGGGCTTTCTGGATCATGCAGGGACAAGCTGGAGGTTCCAACTGAACAGATATAGTTTATATTTTTTAAGGAAACTATAATGTTGTGGTTATTTTTTTAATAAACAAATACCTTTCACAGATAAACATTATAATATTTACAGATAAATTATTATGATTCTAAAATTTGTTATTTCAAAGTAATGAGGAGAAAGGTGGGTGACCTTGAGTTAAATTTTACTGAAGCCTAATGACAGATGCATAGTATACTAATACTCCTCTGGCTACCACATTTTTATATACATTGTCACTTTGTCTATTATAGCATTTTTGCCTTATTTTTTTTTAATTAAAATAAAATTACAATGTTTCCTCCCTTTCTTTCCCCTCCTCCAATCCCTTCCATGTTCTCCCACTATATTATTTAATCTACCAAGCTAGAGGATTCATTGAAAAGATATAATAGTCATAAATTTATATTCCAGTATTTTCACAAGCATTTGCTATAACCTGATAAAAAGATTAGCAGAATGAAAGACTACTATGCTCTACTAATCAAATTTTACAAGCTAAAAATTCAAGAAACTTGACTAATTGCTTTAAATTAAAAAATAATTTAAAAAAAAAAGACCTTCATGATCTGTGTCAATTTCAACTTTAGTTACAAAATATTTCTTTTAAATTATTAAAATTTCAGCTAACTATAAACCAATATCAAATCAAATGAATTATTGTAAGTAGAAATTAGTGAGTGTTAAAAACCACTGTTATGTTGTTTCTGACCCCGAAAGGTAATGTTTCATCACAAGACAGTTAAGTTTAACACACACTAACCTAAGGCAGTACAGCAACTCCTTCTCAGCATAATATAGCTGGATTAACTCCATTTTTGCATCATCCACAAACATAAGACCAACTTCACTGATGTGAACACCACTTTCCAAACTCCCATGATGAAAATTTAATTTTTCACCTAACTAAAACATTTCATGTAAAATCAACAGTAAACTAGTATTCCAGAGTGTGACTTTCTTAGACTTTGCCAGTAACAAACATTAATTCAGCACTGTGTTACATTCAAACTCTGAATTCTTAATGCACTGCTTAACAAACTAGGGACAGAAAGAGTAAGTTCCCTGAAAAAGTCTCACCTACAATATGTATTGCAGACAGGATCTGAACCTGTATCAAAGCCCATATCAACTCACTGTATTCTCCCCCAGTGAAGACTCACATGTGTGATCTCAGCACGCATGACGTTCAGAAAGGAGGATCATAAGTTCAAAGCCCATCTAGGTAGGCGGGTGGGCATACACACTCTCCCTCTTCTCTCTTATACACACACACAAAAACTAAAGCAGCCTGTAAGGTTCACGTTACTAACATAAAGCAGGCAGCAGACCTAAAAGAAGAGGACCTCTAATGTGGTTGTCATTCAGTAAACTACTCCAACAAGATACACTTTATAAGACCAAAATTTTATTTTACTGCAATTCCAATAATCTACTTTATAGTGAATTTAATCAGCAAGTCTATTTTCATTTCAAGTAGACTTTTCTAATTTTGAATTAAACTATACAAGATTTTCTCTATTTCTTATGAAAATTTAAGTTTTTCCACTGAGCATAAAAGGAAAAGTGTCCCATTAAATTATGTATAAAGTTAATAACAGCATATTAAAATACTGCTACCATAAGCAATAAAAACAAACAATCCAACTGTGACCCAAAATATTTGCTATGGTGACAGAATGTGAGAGACAGCTCAGCAGTTAAGAGCACTGGCTGCTCTTCCAGAGGACCTGAGTGATTTACAGCCATCTGTAGCGGCAGTCCCAGGATACTGATGCCCTCTTCTGGCCTCCCTAGACACCAGCATGCAAGTGGTGCACAAACATACAAGCAGGCAAAACACCCATACACATAAAATAATAAACAAAACTGTTTGCCATTGGGGAACCAAGTCACAGACAAGCCCACTCAGATCTCAGTGCTTCCACAATTATGAGTGACACCAACACATGATCACACTCCATCTTCAGATGTCTAGTTGTAGTAACAGAGGTAAGGGGCAGCAATTTCAATGATTCTTTGCACGGACACATGTCCACTAACTTACTATCTAACTTTTCTTCTCCATTCATACTCATACTGCATTGTCTAGCAATGCACATATTTCCAGAGATTTGAAGAATCTGGCAAGCTACTTTGCAAAGTACCTTGGTACAGTAATGCAATTAACGAAGTGTTTCCCTGCTGTCCGTAAGAACACCCTTTTTACAAGCTACATTCAACAACAGGCACGACTACTACTCAAGACACATCTAAACCTCAACCAAACAAAGAAAACAAGGGGAAAATGCCGACCAACACGAAAGTTCCTTGGTGTATTCAAAAGGCGGGCAATTGGGATCTCGAGGAAGGGGTGTGTTAAAAGCCCCTAAAATCTGTCAATTCTCTGTCCTGGCTCTCCCGCTCATTTGGCTAAGCCCAGTGTTTTGTTTAGGAAATGACCCTGGTCTGAACTCGGTGCTGAGTAAGTGAAAGGCTGGAGTTATCGATCTGTCGTGGGAACCCTGCTCCAACCGCTCCTGCGGCACTTGCCATTTCCATTTCCCACCGGGAACCGAGCTCCGCAAATGCTCCAAGTTCAGGCTTAAGCACCCTTCCACCTCCCGGGGACAGCCCTCGGCCCCACACGCCGTACTCGCGCGGCTGACGTAAGTAAGATCTTCTTTCAGTAATCCCACCGGCAGATGGACCAGCTGCGGTCTCTAACCTGCTGTCAAAGTCATCCCAAACACCCTCTCCGCGGAACGAGCCTCTCCTGGGGAGGCGCAAACCGCAGGGGCCATTCAAGTTCAAGTTCCTTTGGGACAGCCCGCCGGAAGCGGTAGCATTGGGCTCACAGAGCGGGCCCAGGCTCTGCACTAGACCGCGGCCCCCACGTCTTGCTGTGCACCCCGAAGTTTCAGGCGAGCCTCCTGCAGCCTGGGCCTCGGTGGAGGCGAGGAGCAGAGAGAAAAGGCAGGCAGGCGTAGGCCCTGCCCGCGCGCGACCCGACAGGGCGCCCGCCGCCGCGCTCTTCGCCCCCGCCCGCACCTCCCGCGGCCCACGAACAATGCGCCCGCCCGCCCGCGCCGCACTCACCACCCAGGTCAGCGCCCCATCAGCACCCGCGAGGCTGGACTTGGCCATGGCAGCGCCTCCCGCGCAGGCCAGGGGCTGCTCGCGCTCCGGGGCCGCCGGGCCCGCCGCTCGCACTGACCGCTGCGCGCCGCGCTCCTAGCCGCGCCCCATCGCGGGCCTGAGCCGCCGAGGAGGCCGCGCCTCCCGCCGCCCTCAAACTCGAGCGCGGCGCCCGGGCCTAGAGCGCGGCCGAGGGTGAGGAAGGGCTGGCGGCGCGGCGCGGCCTCCCGACGCCCTCGCGGGTGATGCGGGCCGAGGAGGAGGCGGCGATGTCTGCAGGGGCCGGCGCGGGCCGGCGCGGAGGCGCGAGCCCGACCCCCGACGCGACCGAGGCGCTGCTTCTCCTCACGCCACCGAGGCCCCCGGAGTACTCGCTGCGGTCGCCGCCGCCTCGAAGGCCGCCGCTGCCTCACAGGCCGTCCGAGCGGCGCCTGACCCGGTCCTCGGGAGCACCGGCCGAGAGGGACAATAAACAGAGCCGCAGTAGTCGCCTCCCTCTAGTCCGGCATAACAGCGCACACACACAGGCGCGCTCCGGGAGGGGGAGGGCGCGGCGGCCACCCGGCTGTCAGTCAGCCATGGAGCCTCCAATCATGGCCTTGTTACCTCAACCCGCCGACCAATCCAAAAATTCCAGACCCCCAGAGGGGGCGGGACCCGAGGGGAAAACGTCATTGCGGGTAGCAACTGAGAGGCAGACTTGGGGTTTTTGTTTGTGTGCCGGAGTGTGTGTGTGTGAGAAAGAAAGAGCGAATGGGGTTTCCACCTGAAGGGAGAGCGGGCGGCTGTCAAGGGTCATTCCGTGGCGGCCACAGGAGCCGGGAGTCCTGGGCCGAGGGCGGGGGAGCCGTCCGGGCCGTGTCCTGCAGACCTGCCGGGAAGCCGTGCAGGGTGGGGGCGGGGAGGCAGGAAGCCCTGGGCGTCCCCGGGGACTGGGCCCGGGAGTCAGCTCGCACGCTGCAGACGGCACCGGGCGCCGCTGCCAGCTGCCGGGCCAGGCCCCTGGGCGCCAGGTTGCTGCTGTGCAGGGCATCACCCACCGGGCAGCCTCCCTGCCCTTCATCTGCCCGTCCCCGAACACGGCGGTCAGTCTTCAGTGCCAGCACTTAGGGAACTTGAGAGATAAGGGTGCCCAGAGGACGATCCAGGAAAGGAACGTGAGCAGGTCAGGGTTCCCTTTCCGGGCTACTGACCTTCCCTGCGAACAATGCAGGCGGGTCCCTGTCACTTTTCACCTGTCAAGAACTGCACCACCACCACCACCACCACCTCTAAAAGGGCACGCATATCTTCTAGAACTTCCAGAGGCATTTGCAGATACACCCTAAGGAATAGATGTATTGGTGTGGACGCTTTCTAAGAACAGAATTAGCAACGCCAAAGCCTTTGGCAGGTGGAAGAGCGCTTGACTTCACCCAGCCTGCAGATGGAACTGCATTCAACAAGTTCTCCTTGGGCATGCTCCTCCCACGCCGTGCCAGGCGCGGCAATGGGTTTAAACAGCCTCAGACGTCAGTCTTCCAAGAGTGACTAACAAGAGGACACCGAGGAACTTTATCCAGATGGAGCTTACAACTTTGTGTGACGGTGTTTCTGTGAGTCTCTCTGGCAGCGGAGTGTTTCCCTTGAGGGAAAACAAAAATGTCTGGGCTCACACCTCTCAACCACAATCTGAATCCAAAGCGGGGAACTCTGAAACGTGGGAATAACTTAAATATAGTTCTTAATTGGCTCTCTGGAGACTGGAATTTCGGCTTATTTGGAGACTGTGGGTCAGAACACTAAAGCTTTTCTTTACCCTGAATTTGGTGTTCTAGCTGGCCAGGGTCTAAGCTGAACTCTGAACCTGACAACAAAGCACCATGGGTGTATTAATGAATTTTCCCAAGTCCAGCTTTGGGCTTTAACTATGGATTTTTACTCCTAAGTACCCAAATAGTTGATCTTTGAAAACAGATGATTTTAAAGGTTGAGTATTTAAACGATAAATTTATGTATGCTTTACATAGATGCCAAGCTACATACAGTTTCTCAGATTTTGAGAAAGTCTCTGTGTAGCTTAGGCTGGTCTTGATCCTTTTGTCGAAGCCAATCAAGTGCTGGAATTGCATGTATTACCACCTTACCCCCCACTGTTGTCTCTTTTTTGAAACATCACTTTCAAAACTCTTAAGCGGCAGATTTTGAACTCAAAACCCAAATATTCATTAGTAAAATTCATGTCCATCTTCCAGCCTCCCTGACCTGAGGCACTATTAGACCCGTTAGCTTTCTAAGCATAAACAAACTTTTCTAATGCTAAAAACACTAACCTGGAGGTTGGAGAGATGGCTCTGAAAACTTGTTCTTCCTCCAGAGACCCTAAATCAGTTCCCAGTACCCACATGATAGCTCAAGACACTAACTCCAGTCCAAGGGAACCAATGCCCTCTCTGGCCTTCTTGGGCACCAGGCACCCAAGTGGTACACAGACATACATGCATGTAAAATAGTCATAGACATAAAATTAAAACACTGACCTAAAAGAATTGTTTTTAATATGCAATAGTAAATGAAGAAATGAACATTTTAAAGCACAGATTTGTAAGGAATGGCTAAACCCAACAACTAAAAGACCCTGTGTCTAACAGACATGTTTTTATAGTAAGACTGGTTGCTCACAGCTTGACCACAGAGTTCCCTTCAGGAATAATGTCAAGTAATGTATGGACTGGAGTATGGAAGGTTCCAAGCCAGTAACAGCCCGGATGATGATGATCATCATCATCATCAGTGCTTTGCACATGCGAAGTACACCTACCCCTGAGCTAGAGTCCTTGTCTTCTTTCTTTTGTTTCATTATTTTTACTTTGTACTTTGAGAACAGTCTCCCTAAGTTGCCCAAGCTTATCTTGAACTGTCCATTCTCCTACCTCAGATTCCCACATTAAGCAAGGTTCCAGTCCCTGTGCTACCAAGCCTGGCTAGGTTTGTCCTTTTGTTTTCTAACTACTATGTAATCCTTGCAAATGTATACACACTACATTTCAAGATAACCTAAATTCAGTAGCAACCCATGTGTCATAATGACAAACTTTAGACATCAAAGTCATGTCCATGTTTGTAAAACAAAGACCGTTAGCTAACGACCTTTCTCAGTAGCAACCACAGAAGCTCAACTTGAGGTGTTAATTTGGTTTATGTGGCTTTTGCTTTGAGACAGCGTCTTACCATGTAAACTGGCCTTACACTTAGGATCCTCCTGCCTCAGTCTCCAGAGTACTGGACTTACAGGCATGCTCTGCTATACCCAGTCTATTAAGAACCTGCTGTGTTAAGTACTCAAGACATGGAAAGTTAAGCAATGAAAATAGTTCCCACATTGAGTTCATATAATTTTATTATATATATTTTGAACTGTGCTATATAATTTTGACCCAAGGTTTTTGGGTCCAAAGGCACTTTTATACTTGCTTATTTGCTACTCAATAGCTGGTCTACCCCTATAAAGTCACATCTATCACTAAACTTTATATGCAGTAGTTAATTTCATCAATAAGTAAAATAAATATAGAAAAGAGCTTTTGAAAGCTATAGTGCCCTATAGGGCAGAGTTCTACTGAAACCATGTATCACTCCAGTACTGAGATTCAATGCAAGACCTGATGTTTCAGTCAGCAAGCATTTAAAGCTGCTACGGGGCTCCAAACTCCGTGTTGTTCCCATTCTGTTAGTTGTGGATACTGAGTATGTACAAAGTTGCAAGAAAAAAAAGTTACAATGTCTATCATGCAGTATACTTGGTAGACACTTAATCTCGATTAAAACTCAACCTTTAAATGTAACTTATTTTGTTGGAGTTCAGTTTTCTTCAGAAGTGGGATCAAGAGAGGGAAGGAAGGTTCTCTAAATGTAGCATTTAAATTTTGTAGTATGTCCATAAGTAACTATTGTGGATTAACTCCTATTCCTCAGACTATTTAATTTCTCCTGTGTGTGTGTATACGTGTGTACAAGTATTGTGGGCAACTGAAGACACAATGATGACCACATTCCTAAGTGTCATCACCACTAGAAAGTAAAAAATAAAAAAACAAAATCTAAACGTCTTTAGTTCCCACCTGTAATGAATACAGGATGTTTATTTTTGTTTTGAAGCAATTTAGTGTTTTTTTTTGTTTGTTGGTTTGTTTTTTTTGTTTTTTTGTTTTTTTAGTCCAGTAAACTGTTCTGATTCCTTGGTAAGGTTCTAATTACTTGTATAGACAGAAGGAACATCTTCATTTAATTTTCCTTGATATAAATCAATAATGATTAAGGGCCCTTAACCACTCTCCTGAATTAAATAATGTAGAAAATGCAATTAGCACATGCCTAACTTAAAGGTGTTCTTGGCCTTTGCAATGGAGTCTAATAGACTGGACTTTCTCAGAACAACTGCTCTGTTCTGAAAAGCCCTTTTCAGACTGTGGCCCAACACTGACATGCCTGCTGCTCAGCTGCACTTGAAGTTCTGCTTATCGCTTTAGCCCTGACCCCCAAGGTTCTCCCAGAGTCATACCTAAAGAAACAAGGTAGCCATGACTTTCCTGCTTGTCTGGTCTCATTTCTGGAATAAGAAACTCCATAACTGGAGCTGCCATGTTGCTTTTATTCTGTAATCTGTTCAGATATTTTAATTGAGAGGTGAAGCCCAGGATGGGTTAGAAACATCTATACTAGAAAAACCTCAGGTGGAAAGCCTCTAAGTCAGAGAGGACTTCTTAAATAAAACAGGGAAGAGAACTTGAAAGTCATTGAAGGTGCTAATTGATTCTCAAAGTGCTGAAGCACATCACCTTTTAGTGCACCAATTAACACCAAAAACAAGTTACTCATTTCAAAACTGTTAGATTAGCCTCAGTGTTTTATAGAACTATTATCTTGTCTAGCATCTTTCCTCTTTGCTTTGAGAAGATTGTCAGAAAACAAGATGCAGAAGTCTAAAAAGATTGATTCTCTAAGGAACACATTCCTGTTTTAAGTGTTTGGCGAAAACAGAAAAACAAAGCCAGCCTGCTTAGTAAATCCCACACTGTGCAGTGCTGCACAACCAAATCAAGAGTCCAGCGAACAGTCCCTGTGCAGCAAGTCTCCGATCAAAGCACACAAAGAAGCGTTGGCATCCTTCATGCATATGCCTGTGCTCAGACTCAGCCACTTAACATTTACTCTTCAGCGTCTTAAGTCTTGGAATTTTTTTGGGTGTTCTTTGTTGAATACTAGAGAGGGTAACAATACCTTAAACTGTTTGACTTAACATGTTACCAAGAATCGATTAAATGGGCCAGGCATGATGGGAAATCCCTGTAATCCAAGCACTCAATAGACAGAGAAGAAGATCATTGCAAGGTTGAGGCCAGCCTGGTCAACATAGCAAGTTCAAGACAGGCCAACCACGGTAGGGCTTGGTTTTTCTTTGGGACTAAGAACCAGGACTGTGTGAGCAATGAAAGATACAGATCACAGTACCAGGAGAAAGACCAGAGTGCAGGAAGTGGAGACGCTGGCATGGCAATCAATGGTGGCCTCACAGTGCTTACCTTTTACTTTGTAAGGAGATCCTCATCCCCCAGCTTGTGCAGTATGGGCCGGATTTTTTCAACATATCAGCCTAAGATACAGGTGGAATAATCATTCTCACTGTAGTCAAGAAATGAAAGGTCATAGAGAGGTCATAGGAAGCTGTTTAAGTAGTGGGAATGAAAATTCAAAACCAAGTCTCTCCCACTCCAAGTCATACCATCCACCACAAAGCCTAGTTGGCCAGCATACTCAACAATAGAGAAAATTTGGCAGCTTCTGGGAACTTGGAACCCTGGGAAATAATCCTTGATCTTTACCATTGGCTTTCAGCAAAGCCTCTGTGCTGCCCATTGTTAAACTCTGGTGACAAGTAGCTACAGTTTGTATCACTGATCATCTTCAAAAACCAAACCAATCTGCTTTGTTTGCCTTATAATAATATGTAATATAATAGTTGCTTTCTGAAGTCCAAAATATGAAAGAGAACCCGAGGATCACGTTCTGTGTTCTGGTAACAGATGACCATCTGTATAATTTAATCTTTATCATGCCCATGTCCTTATTCTAAAGATACAGCTAGTTTCTTCAGCAGTTGCTTTTGAATGCTAGAGGGAAAGACAGACGGTGCTTATGTGCACATCTCAGACAGATTCCAATGCACGGCATGTTTTCAAGGTGTTTAGTCACACAGAGATGACTGGCTTATAATCTAATTTAGATCTTACCTGTTTGCTTCTTCCTTTCCAGAATTTTGCAAATGATGTTTCAGTTCAGTAGTATATCTCTCCAAGGCATATAACTGCGCATTTTAAAAATTTTGTTGCAGAAATATGAACACTGTTGCATAGTTCTCATGTGTAAGGATTCATAAAGCCTGGTTGTGTTTTAAGTTTCTTAGGAATCCTGCAGGGAACAAGTTCTTCTTGAACATAGTCAGTGTTCAGTAAGTAGCTGTACAAACTTCACAGTGAAGCTCTTTCCAGAAGTATCTATTAACATCCTGAGAATATGTCTTAGAGAAAAGACTTGTGGATATTATCTGCTATCAGAACATGCTTAGTTTGTAAGTTTAGAACATTCACACATCCTGTAGACCAGAAACCCCACCCTTATGCATATGCAAATAAAAATATCTCCTTACATGTACCAGAAGACACACTAAAGTTTGCACAAGCTGCACAGTTCACAGGGGCACAAGCTAGAAATAACCCCAGTGGCTATTGCTAGCAGAATAGACTCATTGTCTGTGCATACAGCAGAGTCCTGCCCAGTGCTAGCAAGGACTGATGGTTAAACACATTGTGAATCACAAACAGAATACTAAAGAAGACAAAAAAGAAAGGAGCACACACTGGGAGATGCCACTTACATAAACTTTTAAAGAATGTAAAATTATCTACACTAATAGAAGTCAGATATGGGCACCTGTGGGTGTAGGCTTGAGTGTGGTCACTTCTATTTGCCAGATTAGGTGATGACATGAGTGTGTGTATCTTAAACATTCTGCATCCTATTCTTCTTTGTGTAATTGCTACATTTTAAGAAAAATATTTTAGGGGCTGGATAAATAAAAATTGTTTAGCTGTTTTTCCAGAAGACCTGGGTTTGATTCCCAGAACCCACATGGCAGCTCACAATGCAACTCCAGTTCCAGGGGATCCAATGCCTTCTTCTGGCCTTCCTGGGCACCAGGCATATATGTGGTGCACAGACATACATGCAGACAAAACATCCATTCACCTAAAATAAATAACATCCTTTAAACAGAAAAGAAAAACTGTTTACTTAAAAAAAATGTTGCCTCAGAAATTAGGCATGATGACCCAGGTCTACAATCCCAGCACTCTGGAGGTAGAGGCAGGAGGATCAGAACTTCAAGGTCATCCTTGGTGGCTACACAGCAAGTTTATGTTTAGGATACATGAGACCCTACCTCAAAAGAAACAAAGAAACAAACAAAAATCACTGGTTCACAAGAGAGTGTGGGAAGTCAGGCTTCCCAAGCTCAAATCAGAAGATTCAATCAGAATCTGAGGTGGCAGAAACCTCTCCCCACTTGTTTTCCTTTTGATAAGCACAAAATGATATGATCCGAGGCCTTCAGCAATCACAACCTACAACTGGTGTGATGGCGACATGACAGCTCCCGCATAAGCACTGGGGGGCCATGAGAAAATTGACTTGCTGCCATGTTTAGCAGCATACCTTTACTTCCCAAATCTCAAGTTTCAAGAGGAGAAATATAGAAACAGGAATTCCCATAGTCCACACTATTATTTGTTGGTGTGGTGCTGGCACCTCTCCTGCTTCTTGACTTTAATCCCTACAGAAAATGATTTGAATAGGACTCTGAGTTTCAGGCAATTTGTTGGTTTTTTTGTTGGGTTAGAGGGTTTGTTCAGTGGTGGTGGTGGCTATGGTGACAGCGTCTCACTGTGAGGTCCAGGCTGATCTGGGACGACGATGTAGAACAGGCTAACATGGAACTGACCCTCCTGTCTCAGTATCCCAGGCATGTGCCACTAAGGCCAGCTTGGATTAGGAATTTGTTTCTCAAAGTTCCCAAAATTACATCATGCCTTCTGTTACTAAAGCCCTACAAAAGAGGGCTGTGTCAGGCAAGACCTGCAAATGATCCTTTAGTGCGCCCTTCCCACTGCTCTCCTACCACAGGGCTCATGTGTCTCCAGGGCATTACATGTATGGAAACACACACACACACAGCAGGGGCCAGGCTCAGAGAGTTCCTTTCTTTGTTTGAACCACAATTTCCGGAGTCTTGCCCAGGAAGCATGTCTCTACTTGGCTTATCAGCAGTCTCTCAGTCCATGAGCAGACTCTCGGGCAGGAGGCCTGCTAGGCTTGGAGACAGATGCTGCATTACACACCGGGTGTGTATTTCAAGATGTTACCGGCATTCTTGCTCTCTACCTGCCTAAGTCAGTATCATGGCAACAGCTACCACCAGCTCCCTGTGCAGTGTCTTCAGGCGTGCTGCCCTTCAAAGACAGAGCCTTCCCTCCGTCACCAGAGAGAGCCACTGTTATTTTCAACGCTGGAAAGGGATTCTGTGGATACCTTGTTGTTGTTATAACGTACTTTCTAGACAAGAAAACTGAGGCTGGAGGATTGCCCTGCTCAGTGTTCAGCAAGGTAAGCAGTAGAGATTGCAGCAGGTATGTCTCTTTTAATCTCACTTTCGATTTTTTCCCAAATGAATACAAAGAGGCATTAGAGACCACCTTAAGGAGATAATACAGGACAGTGAACATCCATATTTGCTGGGAATAAGAGCAAACAAACACTAAAATGACTCTCCCATCTTCAGTTGCTTCTAATAGAGTGAAGAGTTAAGTTATTTCAGGTTTCCAAAAGGGCCACTTCAGAAAAAGACCTTTATAATGAGCCTTCAGGCCTAATAGAAAACTTTAATTTTTAAACAACCCACAGATAATGCTTAACCTCATCAATGGACACACAGCTCTGTTGAATGAAGGGGCTCACTACTGGGCCCTCATGCTCTGTATCCATGCCCATTGCAGCATAGACATGTCATAAGGTAAACAAAGCACCAGAGGGAGTGAGGAAAACGTACAATTACAGAGCTGTTATTCGCTGCATGTCAGATATTTAACATACATAAATCCTTTGGCATCTGTCGGCACATTAACTCACTCTACCAATATTTATTAAACACCTTCTGTATCAGATGAGTTAGCAGGTGCTACAAAGAATTAACTAGAAACAGAGCACGTGGAAGAGAAGAAAGGAAACAGCCAGCTGCTGAGACATGTCATTACATCTGGGGCCAGCGGAGGAGGCTGTTAGGAGAAATGTTGAGTCCTGAGGATGAAATGCTTCAACACACCAAAACTATCCAACAGCACACGTGAGGCAGAGGCAGGAGGAAACACAGGACTGAGGGAGAGGACAGCCATAGCTGAAGAAGAGGATCTCAGCTGATCAAGCAGGGTTGAGCCACCTTAAAGGTTCTTTTCTTTGTCTATCAAAGAAAACCAAACAAGAACACAAGAAAAAGTGGGGGGGCCATTGCACAAGTTGTAAGCAGTGTCATGTCTCAACTACATTTAGAGTTTACTGTGTTATTGCTTATAATATATATGTTAATTATCTAACATAGAATATATACCATTGCCTGCCAATAAGATCAGCTACCAATTCTTAGAAAGTAAGCCAGGCTGGCTACCATGTGTCTTTCCTTTTAACTATTGGAAAAAGGAGACGTTCTGGTCAATCTGTCTCCCTCTTACTAGCAGTAAAGGTACCTTCCACAAAACCATACTCAAAAGTTGGTCCTCATGATCTGACAAAGATTAATGTCTAGAATGTATAAAGAACCCCAAAATTAAACAGAAAAAGAATGAGAGAGAGAGAGGGGGGGAGTGTTTTCATTTATATCTGTGTTTCTCTGTTGCCCAGATCCTCTATACCATGTGTTTTCTAGATAGTGTTTGCTCTGAGTGGAGTGAAATGGAATTTCAGTGTGGTTTTATTTCTCTGAAGGTCAAGCTTCTTGCAATTTCAACACTTAAAAGCAAGGCCCTGTCTCAAAAAAAAAAAAAAAAGAGGGGAAGAATGAGGAGGACTCTGTGGAGGAGGAAAATAATGTAATTTGCAGGAAAATGGATGAAACTGGAGATTTGTGTTAAGTAAAATATCTAGATCCAGAAAGACAAATATTGCAATTTGTTCTCACACATGGAATCTACACTGTGAAAATTTAAGTATGTGAATGAAATTAGAAGGGATTATGTGGAGAGAGACTAAAAGGAGAACAAGAGGCTGGGAGACAGATATTGCATGCTTTCTCTCAGTATGTAAAGATCTAGATTTTATGTATGTGCACATACTCATTCACACAGTGAAAGTCAAACAATTTGGAGGAACAAGGAGACCAGCAGGAGGGGAAGGGGAAAGTCACAGACTTGCAGCAGCTGAGCTTTGCCTGCCAAAGGCCTCTGACAGCCATATTGAGTGCAGAAACTCAGACGCTAGGTTTCCTGGACATGACTTTCATTAGGGAATCCTTATCACAGGGCTCTCAATTTTCAGTGCAGCCACCTCCTACTTTTATTTATTCATGCTGCATTTCTTGTTTATCCAATTCTATCTCTCTCTCATAGTTTTGTTTTTGTTTATTTTTTACATGTAGCCACAGCTGGCCTGGAACTCACTATGTAGACCAGGCTGACCTCAAATTCACAGCATTCTGCCTATCTGTTTCCTAAGTACTGGCATTAACTGCAAATTTTCACAGATATTTTTAATTTCTTAGCCTCAACAAGTTTGTGAATTAATCCTTGCAAAGTATAATTTCTCCAGGTCTCTAGGTCCTTCCTCTGGGAACAAAAGGCCTTGACTTGGCTGTCCCCTTCCAGCCGAGTAGTTCAATGATGTTTTGACTTCCACCATTATTCAAAAATAAGATTGACAATTTGAGAAATATGCCCAGGGAGTGACTGGCTTGCCTGTTCATAACCTGTTCTGGGAATCTTTTCCACAATTTTACAACAGACATTTCATATTTTACCCACATTGTCAGCTTCTGAAGGCAAGAGCACAGCCATGCTTTTCCAAGAGAAGGAATGAGAACACCTACTGTTTACCAGTAGGCTCCAGAACGGAGTGGTCTGGCTTAGCAATCTGGGGCGGAGGAGGAGGGAGAGAGGGAGGGAAGAGGAGAGGGAGGGAAGAGGAGAACTAGACCCCCTTGTTTGGTTTTAGACATTTCAATCTGCCTTTGGCTGCTTCAAAAGTCATTTGGTCCCGGGCCCTCTTGTTAGAGTGTCCTCAGGAGAGGTCACGGACAGAGTCAACTCTCAGGAAACTGCTTTTCCTCCAAGCTCAGCCATTCAGTCCATCCTTGGGAGGGAGCCCACGCTGAGCCGCTCCTGTGCGGGAGGAACCGGCTGGGGCCCCCCCCCTCTCTCTCTCTCACACTCTCTCTCTCACACTCTCTCACACTCTCTCACACTCTCTCACACTCTCTCACACTCTCTCACACTCTCTCACACACACTCTCACACACTCTCACACACTCTCACACACACTCTCACACACACTCTCACACACACTCTCACACACACTCTCACACACACTCTCACACACTCTCACACACTCTCACACACTCACACACTCTCACACACTCTCACACACTCTCACACACTCTCACACACTCTCACACACTCTCACACACTCTCACACACTCTCACACACACACTCTCACACACTCTCACACACTCTCACACACACACACACACACACTCACACACACACACACACTCACACACACTCACACACACTCACACACACTCACACACACTCACACACACAGGGGTTGAACTGAGACTGTGTGGATTTGCACTGAGTTGATTTGGTTACTTTTCTACTGCTCCCTGGTTCTACCCATTGCTGGATTTTTTTTTTAATTTTAATTTTTTTTATTTTTAAATTTATTTTTTTTTTTTGCCAGAGCTGAGGCAGGGCCTCGCACTCGCTAGGCAATCGCTCTACCACTGAGCTCAATCCTCAACCCCCGGCTGGATTTTTTAAAAAATAAAGTTTCATGAGTTTAAAACAGGTCATGAAATCATTGGCTAATACACTCAAATCATGAGACAGTCAAGAGTAAAAAATAGCAGTGCCACAAACCTCAATATGTTGTTAAAAATTCTATCTTCATAAAACAGTTACTGGAAATTTATCTCCAATCAAAGAGAAAGCCTTCTGGAAATTCTAATGATAAAGACAAGCAGCCCCGCTGCTGGACCAGAATGTACTGATGTTCTCCAGGTGTCCACACCAGTGTCCCTGTAAAATCTTTCTTTTCTTACCCTCTCCCCAACTTTCTACCACAAGAGCGAAGGAAACACCAAAACCGACAAGAAGAAAAAGGGCAAGACTGGTGCTGTGCTCGCCTCAAAAGTGGCGCTTCAGACTCCCGTGCTGGAAGTGAGATGGAAAGCCACAGGGAGACAAACACCAGGAGCAATGGGGAAGTCTCCCAGGGGCAACCGGATTCCACACCTTCTCCCTGGGTCCCTGCAAAGTGCCAAACTTTCTGCAGCTACAAGTGATGTCTGTTGCATATGTTAGAAGTGCTGAAAAATTAAAAATATTCCGACAGGTATTGTTGGATCAATATTATATATGTTTGGGCTCAAACCTGGGTCAAATGGTTTGCTGATGTGTGCATTAACACATCAAACTGGACCTGGTTGTCAGGTTCTCCCTACATCCCTCAGTCCCTACCTATCACAGAGTATGGCTGGCATACTCTGCCCCCTACCCTAAACTTTTCCAGCCAAGGGGCTGGGCTTCCGTCCCCCAGCTCCTCTGACCCTGTGTAACTTAGCCATTTTTACTATGCCAGTCTCTTGACCCAGGCTGCACCTCTCAGTCAGAAGCTCCTCTCCCCTCCCAACCCTCCTCACGTGATCCAGCTCAGGATTCCCTAGCTGTCTCAGTCTCTGTAGAATGAATCTTAAAAGTTTGTATTAATAAAATCAAACCTGAGGCCAGTTATTGGGGTGAATGCCGGAAGATCAGAGAAGCAGAACAAGCCACAGCTACCTGGCCTCATCAGTTCCTCAGCTGGTCTTGTTTCCTCAGACTGGAAGCTTCTGAGTCCTCATCCAAATGGAACTCACCTGAACTGTGCTGCTCAAAGCCTAAAAGCTTAACCAGCCAAAAGCTTCTAGTTCCTGGTCTTCACACCTTATATATCTTTCTGCTTTATACCACCACTCCTTTGGATTAAAGCCTGGATTTCTGGGATTAAAGGCGTGTGCTACCACTGCCTATCCTCTATGTTTACTACTGTGGCCGTCCTGTTCTCTGACCCCAGGTGAGTTTATTAGTGTGCACAATATTCCAGGGAACACAGTGCCACCACATGCCTATATACTCCCCTCTATCTGTAATAGCCCTCCTTCTCCATCATATCTAGGAGCAGTCATGTCCTTCTCTTTATTTATTTTTTCTTTTCATGCAATATACTACTCCCAGAAAGGAGGTTTGTCAGCTATGCCCTGTATTTGAGACAAGAGCAAGGTGAGTCCTATGGAAAGCAGACATGAGATCGTGCAGCCAGCAGAAAGAAATGTGTCTGATTGTTGGAGCCAGTTCGAGGCATAACTCAGATTGGCATGAACATGTTCTCTATCTCACTCTGCCCTGTGAGGTGACTGACCCCAGGGTCCAGTGTCTCCAAGACATAGCTCTCAGGGACACAGAGAACACTTTGAGAAAAGGAGCTGTGGGTGCCATTCCTTGACTTATACCTGAGTTCTGTACATACTGTACTATGTAGTTTGTGAAGCGGTCATGCCATGAAGACCATCAGAGGCAACAGTACCATTTTCGTAGGGCTGTGTCCCCTTCCTGGGTGGTATTCCTTTCTTTAACCCGAAAATTACCATGCATTTAGTCTTCTGATAGCTCCCCCAAGCCCATTTTCTCTACTCCTAAATATTTAACTTTTACTATTATAGAATAGTGTTAAATTTTTAGTGAGGAAACCCCCATTTAAGACACTTGACTTACTATTAAAAAAACTTCTATAAAAAGTAGTGTTCTGCTGGTTCAACTTAAATGTTATTTTAAAAACCATTTACTGGCATTTAGTGCACACTTTGTGACAGATATCATGACCAACCATAAACATCTACTCCATGAGGAATTATGATGAGCCCTCAGCCTCATAAACTGTATCTCGCCATATCTTAAGAAGGATTTGATGCTCGTCTGCATTCAGGACTAACCATTCGGAAACACTTAGAGGCCTTGAAATCAAAGGGCTTTCAACCTTCAAGGTCCTGCCTGCCCTCTAAGCCTCTTCTGTATGTTTGTGGGTATCATAAATACATTACACAGCATTTTCTAAAATTATTCAACTACAGAACATTCTTCTCCACATAGAATCTCAAACAATATATTGGTAGAAATGCTGGCTCACCAGGAGGTAGTGGCACACGCCTTTAATCCCAGCACTCAAGAGGCAGAGGTAGGTGGATCTCTGTGAGTCTGAAGACAGCCTGATCTACAGAGCAAGTTCCAGTACAGCCAGAACTGCTACACAGAGAAATCCTGTCCCTAAAACAAACAAAACAAAAAACAAACGAACAAACAAAAAACTGGCTCAGAACTCCCATCCACGCCTCCTGGTAGCAACAGAGTTCTCCTCTATGCATAGGAAAAATAAAAACTCTGAATGATACAAGGTGAAAAGAAGAAATTAGCTCCATTTACAGCCAGCATCCAAAAGAATAAAATACTTGAGTATAAATGTAATAAAAGAATGGGAAACTTGCACACTGGAAACTACAAAATGATGCTGAATAAAATATTTACAGGATATAAATAAGTGGAGTGACTTTCCATGCTCATGGACTGGAAGAGGGGACTGACAGGATGGCCCTGCCCCCACACTGATTGACAGGCAGCATGACACAGTCCTAGGCAGGATGCCAGATGTCATCTTTGTAGAAGTTAACAAGCAGATCCTAAAACTTTGATAAAACTCAAGTGACCCTAGCTCAAAGAACCTTGAGATAAAGTTAGTCACATTTCTGTTTTCAAACCCACTCCAGGCTGGGGTAACCAAGACACAGGAGCACTGGGGTAGGACTATTGATTACATCGAGGCAGTGCGGTTAGGGACTCCAAATAAACCTGTGCCAAGAACGTTTTTTTCAACAGATGATGCTGGCAAAACTGGCTAACCAAATTGAGTCTGAGGTTGGATCCTTCACACCATATGCAAAATTCACAAAAAGAAGGAAGACACCTGCCCAGTCAGAGTATAAAACTGAGAAAAACAAGAAATCTGTGACCTTGTATTGAAGAACAAATTATTGAATATGCCATTAAAACATAAGGAACACAGAGAGAGGGAGAAAGGAAAGGGGGAAGAGATGGAGGGAGGGATGGAGGGAGGGACCAACTTCACCCAAACTAAAAACTTTTGTGGTAAAAATACCAGTAAGACTATAGAAAGACAAACTCGGTTGGTATACTGCTTATCTGGAGTGCCTGAAGCCCTGACTTCCAGGTTCACTCATAAACTGGACCGAAAGCCTCCCATCTAAACCTCCACTCTTAGAAGGTAGACACAGGAAAACCATAAGTTCAACATCAGCCTGTAGTACTTGAAATGCTGTCTTTAAAAAAAAAAAATAAAGAAAAAAAAAAACCTTAGGCCAAGCACAATGGTGAATGCCTTTAATCCCAGAATTTAGGAAACAGAAGCGAGTGGAGCTCTGTGAGATCAAGGCTAGCCTGGTCTACCCTGCAAGTTCCTGACAAATGGGGCTACATAGTGAAAACCTGTCTAATATCAAAAACAAAACAAAACAAAACAAAAACCGATGGAATAGGAGAAAATATTTGTAAGTGTGCTGGATAGTTTTATGTCAACTTGACACAAGCTAAAATTGTTTGAGAGGAGGAAACCTCAGTTAAGAAAATGCCTCTGTAAGATCAGGCTGGAGAAACAGATGCAGAGACCCATAGCCAAACATTAGGCAGAACTTGGAGAATCCGGCTGAAAAGAGGGAGGAAAGATTATGAGAGCCAGACGGGTCAAGGACATCACAAGAAAACCGACAGAAGCAAGTAGCTTGACTCATAGGATCTCACAGAGTCTGGAATAACAGCCAGGGGGCCTGCATGGAACCACCTAGGCCCTCCACATATGAGTGACAGTTGTGTAGCATGGTCTATTTGTGGGACTCCTAGAAGTGGGAGCAGGGCTGCCCCTAATGCTTGGGCTGGCTTTTGGGAACCTACTCCTCATACTGGGTTGTCTCACCCAGCCTTAATACAAGGGGAGAAGCTTAGTCCTACCACAACTTGATGCACCATGCTTTGTTGACACCCATGGGAGACCTGCCCCTTTCTGAACAGAAACAGAGGAAAAATGGATTAGGGGGAGTGGAGGGGAGGTGGGGGTAGAGAAGGGAGGAAATGAGGGAGGGGAAACTGCAGTTGGGATGGAAAAAATAAATAAATATTATTATTATATTAGCAATAATAATAATAATAATAATAATAATAATAATAATAATAATAAATAGTACTGGGCTGTAGGCAAGCCTGTAGGGCATTTTCTTAATAAGTGATTAAATGGGAAAGGGTCCAGCCCATTGTGGGTGGAACCACCCTGGACTGAGTCCTGGGTTCTATGAGAAAGCAGACTGAGGAAGCCATGGGGAGCAGGCCAGTAAGCAGCACCCTTCCATGGCCTCTGCATCAGCTCCTGCCTCCAGGTTCCTGTCCTGATCTCCTTCAAAGATGAACAATGATATGAAAGTTTAAGCCAAATAAACCCTTTCCTCCTCTGTTGTGGAATATTTGTTTAACTATGTAAAGATGTGTTGCTGTTTTTTTTACCTTGCCTGCCTAAGGCACCTGATTGGTCTAATAAAAAACTGAACGGCCAATAGCGAAGGAGGAGGTAGAGGTGGAACTTCTAGGCAGGGAGAGTAAGTGGGAGAAGGAATTTAGACTGGAAAAAAAGAGAAAAAGAGATGCTAGGAAGATGCTAGGGGTCAGCCAGACAGACACAGAGGACAAGAAAGTAGGACATACAGAATGAAAGAAAGGGGAAAACCCTGGTGTAAACCATGGTTGAATAGAAACAGGTTGAATAAGTTAGAAGAGCTAGTGGGACAAGCCTAAGCTAAGTCTGAGCATTCAAAATTAATAAGAAGTCTATGTGTTTATTTGGGAATTGGTTAGAAGCCCTCCCTAAGAAAATTCCAACTACATTTCAACTTGCTTTTTGGTCATGGTATTTCATCACAGCAATAGAAATCCTAAGACAGTAAGTTATACACATACATATACATACACAATAGTGCACTTGTTTTATGAATATATAAATAACTCTTAGTCTTCACAATAAAAAGACAACCCAATTTAAAATTTAAAAATAAAAATGGGCAAGAGAGTTGAACTAACACCTCAGCAAAGATGCTACATAAATGGCTAATAAAAACCTGAGAGGGCCCTGGGAGGTGGTGGCGCACGCCTGTAATCCCAGCACTTGGGAGGCAGAGGCAGGCGGATCTCTGTGAGTTCGAGGCCAGGCTGGGCTACAGAGTCCAGGACAGGCTCCAAAAGCTACAGAGAAACCCTGTCTCAGACAAAAAAAACCAAAAAACAAAAACAAAAACAAAAACAAAAACAAAACCAGAGGGAAGGTTCAATAACATTCAAGCATAGAATTATCACACTTGTCTCTGCAACCCTCTTCCTAGATGTATGCTCAATATAATAAAAGACATGTTTGTAGTTTCCACAAGAGGAAACAACTCAGATGCACAGGTGGAATGGAGCATATCCTATACAGTGAATATTGATCGACAGCAAAACATCATTTGACTAAATGATGGAATGAAGAGCCAAAGCCACAATCAGACAAAAAAAAAAAAAAAAAAAAAAAAAAGCCTGAGACCAGCATTGAAAGAAGCAAGTCACAGATCACATGTCTGCATCTGCGTGAGACATTCCCAATGGACCCAGGCAGAAAGAATAGTGGTAAAGGCTGATGAGGGAAACAGGATCTCATTGTCTTGATGAAACTTTTAACTATGACTGTGGTAAAGGCTGCTCAACGCTATGAACACTTCATAAACTCTCACTGTGTGGGTTGTGGGGTAGATGAACTGCCTCTCAGTTAAGTCAATCTTTTTCAACTCTGCAGGAAGCTTCTTCCAGGGAACCACTTCTTATTGAGCCACAGAGACCTAGGGACCTTTCCTGGGATTATAAATTTGTTCCAACTGTTTCCAAAATGTAGTGTGCTTATGACCCAAGGTCTCAGACATACGCTTCTGTGGGCAGGCCTGACCTACAACATGGCTCACACAAAACACTGCTTTCTAAAATCATAAAGGCAGAGACAGATGGATCTCTAAGACTTCAGAACTAGCCTGGTCTAGATACTGAATTCCTGGACAGCCAGAACCACACAGCAAGATCCTGTCTCAACAACATCAACAAACATCCAATAAACAGAATGGTGGGGGGAGAGCACAAGATAGATTTCAGGAAGGGGCATGGAAAGAGACAGGAGCAGTTCCTCAGACAAGAACTGAAGTCAAGCGAAAGAACCAGAGCTAAGACAAGAGAGGGCCAAGTCTGTCAAGTTTAGCCTGAGAAGCAGCTGAAGCCCCAATGAATGTGAGCACCCCCAATAAGCGTGAGCACCCCCAATGAGCGTGAGCACCCCCAATGAGTGTGAGCACCAGGCTGCCTCCTCACTTTGCTGTGGAGGACAGAAGGGAGAACAGTATGCATCCCAGACAACTCCAGAGCAAGCAGCCCTGCAGCCCGCAACGTGAAACAGAAAACTGGGGCAAGAAACACAAAGCAAGATGTGGAGAGCTTCTGTCATGCTTTCGGGAGATTACTCTGGGAATCACAGGAAGGAGACTTAAAACTGAGGCCAGAAGTAGGACAAAGGTTGAAGGTGTGGTAACAGGTCACAGTGTTATAGCAGAGAACCTGAATTTGGTTCTCAGTACCCACACTCAGTACCCACAATTTCCTATAACTCCAGCCAGCTCCAGGGTATCTCGTCTTCTTCTGGCCTCCAAGGGCACCTGCATTCATGTGCACATACACTATCTTTAATCCAAACACTAATATAGGAACTATATAGTAAATAACTACATAAAAGTGTTTGTCATGGTATGATGAAAGGCCACATCCAAAATTACTTCCACTTGGCAGAAGTATGTCAAGATCATGCTAGAAGGTGATTCTTGTTAGGTTACATGTGAAGTCAGGATAAACGGGGCCAAGGGCTAGGGTTCAAGCTTAAAGAGACCTGACAGAGAAAAAAACAAAAAACCCAACCAGCCTACAAGTATTTATTGACACGAATCATGTAACCTTATTTGTAGAGGCACCGTGGTAAAGAAGCCAGATTTAATGCTTCGTCCTTGACTCCAAGGACATTTTAAGAATAGAACCTTGTATTTAAAAATAAATGAGAATCATTTATTCATTCAACAAACATTGACTGAGTCCCTGCTAGGCTGAATCTGGTGAACAGGAAGGAATTGTTCTGTATGGGCTATATTGTCTATCTCGTATGCCTTTCATGTCTGAAATACTTTCTAAGAAATTATTTTAAGTGGTAACTAAACAGTTTCAGTGTTGGTTGATGGTAACTGTTAGTACTATGGATTTTAGGAATTTTCTACACAGAAATGTTTTTTAAACATTTGTCTATTGTTGTGTGTGTACACAGTGTGTGTGGTCGTCAGAGGGCAACTTTGTGGAGTTGATTCTCCCTTTCCACCATGTGGTTCCTGGGGCTTGAATTCAGATTCTGAGCTTGGCAACAAGTGCCCTTACCTGCTGAGTTATCTCACCTATATCAGATTTTATTCATACACACACACACACACACACACACACACACACACACACACACACACACCCTGAAGGCAGACCTAGAATTAATATTAAGTGAAAATTAACTTTTCAATTGATTCTAAATTTAAAAACTCTGAAAACAGGTTTTGGGGGGGTTGGGATAAGAAGGCATTTAATTACTTTGTATTGCCCTTTCAAAGGGCCTGGAGTTTGAACCCTAGCTCATCCAGCAAGTGGTCAGTGAGCATGCTGCTGAACGTTCTAAAAGACTTAGCTTTCAATAGGGCTGAGCTGTGGGCAAAGTTCTTGCCTAGCATGCATGGGGCCCTAGGGTGGGGCCTCTATATTGAAAACGGAAGGTAAGGTTTTGTTCTCATTGCTCTCTGAACAGAGTCCCCAGCACATCTGCCTTGGTCACCCCGAGTCACTTTTTGGAGGTTGTAAACAGTGACCCACAGAGGTGCAGGGCCACTGCATTGGTGTAACTCTTAGATGCTGCCTAATCTGATTCCTCCTGACAGAGCTGCATCTAAGAAAGTGGGGGGGGTGCCCGATTCAAAGGAAAAACAGCTGAGAGATGATGGGCTTCCTTTGCTCAGCTGAGGACTACAGGGCAGTGTTTTCTGACGTTCTTGGCTATGTGTCTCTGCTCAGCTACCCATGCCCATCAGGGCTGTCAAAACCCCAACCCAAAACCTCTGCTCACTGGAAAGTTCACATCCAGAGCAAAGAGGGCAGAAAGAGGAGCTATCAGAGTTAAAAAGAAAGGATAGAGCAGTTTCAACGCACCCTTCCCTGTGTGTTCAGGGACAGTAAGCACCAAGCCGGTGGAATTTCTGTGCTGCTTGCAGTTTGTTACTGTTCCTGACAGGGCCCCTAGAAACTGGCTCCCTTAGACCTGTGCCTTGTCAAGAAGCTCTGACCACCTGGACCTATGCCTGCTCTCCATCCTGCTCAGACTGAGAGCCTGGCCTCCACTGCGCCTCTTAGCCCTCTCCCCTCCTTCCCTTCTTTCCTTAAAACTTAAACTGAATAGCTGGCAAATCTTCAGGTCTGACTCCATCCCAGGCCTTCAGAAAAATGGTCAAGACTCCCCAGCTTCAGTGTGCCCAGGAGCTGGAAGGAAGAACAGACCGTCAGATGGACTGTCCGCTCAGGGCTGGAGTCAGAAGCTGGCATTAAACATTTTTGCGGGTGATGCCCCTGCAGGTTGAAACCAGATGACACTAAGGGCAAACACAAAGGAGCAGGGTCTCCAGGTGCAGCCAAGAGGCACCTGTCAGCTCTGGCCCGAGGCGGACCCCTAGGCAGTGCATGACTTGCTTCATAGAATTGCCTTGGCTCTTCTGCCTTATCTCCAAACTGCCCCGTCATTAAGTCCCCTCTCCTCAGCTAATAACCCTGCCTCTTTTTACTGGAAAACAAATTAAAACCACCGAAGACTTACAGCAGGTGTATCATGTCGACACACTTTCTCTTATCCATGCCCACTTCACCCTGATCTCAGCAACAGCAAAGATGGCTTTCTCTGATGCTCAAGTCCATCTTGGTCCCCAGCTTTGACTCTATCAGGGAATGTCATCTTATCCTTCTCCTTTGAATACACTTCTGCCGAGGCCTCAGCTAATTCTGCCCTCTGGACAGCCTCCTGAGGTCCTTCATCTTTCTAGGGGCTCTGCCACGGTTGACCAACACTGGCCGCCATTCTCTCATTGGTCTTCTCTGTAGTTCACAGCAGGATGCTTCTCTAGTTTCTTGCTGTTCTTTCCGCGTCTCCATCCCAAGACAATTCCCTCTTTCTGGGTGTCAAGGCTTGAGTTATTCCCCAGTCCTCCCCTGCTTTTATGGTAGATCGAACTAATCTCAGCTCCTGCCCAGCCTCTTGGATACAGCCACATGGCAGAAGAGCTTGTATAAGGCTCCTCTCAGTACCAGATGTCCTTGACTGATTTCTTCATGGAGCAGCACCTGGCAGGATCTTGTTCTAGGTGCTGGGGGATGCAGAAATACATGACTACCTGGGGCTGGCGGGGGTGGGGGTGGGGGGTGGTGGCCAGGTGCTGGGGATGCAGGAATAAATGACTACTTGGGGGTGGGGGTGGGGGGATGGTAAGTGCTGGAGATGCAGGAATACATGACTACCTGGGGCTGGCGGGGGTGGGGGGTGGGGGGTGGTGGCCAGGTGCTGGGGATGCAGGAATAAATGACTACTTGGGGGTGGGGGGTGGGGGGTGGGGGTGGTGGCCAGGTGCTGGGGGGGAAGGGGTGGAAGGCAGGAGGCTGCAGTGATGGTACCAGAAACCTGAGGAGCAACCCAGAGATGGTGGAGGGCAAGGCCCAGGAGGCAGCAGATGCCAGGTACAAAGGCTCAGGTACTCGCCGCTGAGGAGCTGGCTGTACAGCTAGCAGCAGAGCACCCGAGTTTTGAGAGAGTGACGTGCTCCAGCTTACCCAGAGGCCTTTCCTGTCTGTGACTCTGGCAACCCTCGTTACCGTTACAAAACTATTCTTTAAATACAGCTTAAATTCGATGTTAATTTTCTTTGGGGATTTTTATACTTTGTTGTTTTGTTGGTTTTGTTTTGAGAGAAATTCTCACTGTGTGGCCCAGGCTGGCCTTGAACTTGAATCCTACTTCACCCTGAAGCACTGTGCTTAATTCTTAAGGTCCTGGCTAGCAATCACTGACTGTCTATAGTTCTAAAATGAAATTTTCAAATGCAGAAAATAATGCAATATTTAAAATTGATTAGAATCCAAGTAACAGAGGCCTTAAGGTAAAATTGGCTATAGCTTGCCAGCCAGGATTCTTCTATTTCCCAGCCTGCAGCAGGTGTGCCTATGGTTTCTGACAATGTACTGAGGGCAAAAATCACACCATCACTATCATTTTATAGAAGGAGTGGTGAGCCTTGCAGCTAACCGACCAGGTCTGCCCCATATGTGCTCCAAAGCCCTGTGAACAGGCAGAGGTGCAGAAGTTCGAGTCCTAGAGTGGACAGAGCTAGTGCCCAGCTTGAAGACCTCACCTCTGTTGCCTACTTCACCACCTAACCCTGAGAAGTGCACAATTGTGTTCCTATTTGATAGGGCATTTATTTTATATCAGTTGCAAAGGAAAATCAATGATTTCTTAAGGCTCCTTCCCAAAGGTACACATTCCGATAATTAATACTTTAATTAATAACTAGAATTATTCACCTGGTGTGTGTGGTGGGAATGGGGGGGGAGGGTTGGGAAGTTTAGACCTGTGAATCCTCCAGGGAAACTGGTTATTCCTGAAACTCAAATATATCCCAGTGCATACAAAGAAAATAGCACACCCAGACATTATCTATCTAAAGAACTGTTTATCCACGGCCCAGGGCTGGAATGTTAATGTTGCTTAATAACAAAGGGACATGTTCCATCCTGAGACCTTACTTTGAGCATCCAGCTGGGGAGAGCAAGCTCCTCACCAAAGCACAAGGCACAGGGATGATGTGCCTGGAACCCTTGCGGCTCCGGCAAACCTGGAAGCTAGGAAGAGACAAAAAACTGCCCGTTCTTCATTTTTGAGTTCCTGCCACAAGGATCCTGGGTTCCTGACTGTAGGAGGAATCAGACTTGAGAAAGATGAAGATGAATTCCACCCTGGGGCATCTGCACGTGGGACTCCACTTAATGGGAGGAGATGGGTCTGGAATTCAGGGCAAGGATTGTCTTGGAGATGGGGAGGGGACAGCTAACACAGGAAAACAGACCTCCAGGAGAGAGGGGCCCTGGGAGATTTGTGAGTCCAGGCTGAGGAGAAGAAGCCAGCCTTGGCTGAGCTGAGGGGCTTGTAGAGGAGGAGGTGGTGTGTTACTGGCCTCAGCGGGGTCCCATTCAAAGGGCAGCATCCTAGGGAAACCCTGCCTGGGGCTCCAGCTTCTGCCCTTTGAAGCAAAGGAGGCTGACTGGTAGATGTGGTAACATGATGGAAACACACATCCCACAACTAAGCTAAAACTCAACTGGTGGACAGGCCTCTGGGAAACAGCGGTGATGAAGGTTACAGGTATTCCAGAAATGGCTTGTCTTTGTAACTCCCTGTGAACAAATAAGGTCCTCACAAGTCCAGCTTGGATGGACTCTCCTGAGAGCCACCAAGGAACACACTGAACCTAAGCCTGTACGAACCCCTGTGGTGTGGACACAGGCTTCCGAGGGCCTCCAAAGGCAGACAAGCCCCTCCCCTCATCAGCCACATTCCTTCTCCAGCTGCACGCCAGACCGACCAGAGCCAAGCTGGAGCACTCCCTAGGGACCAGCAGGAATGCAATCCAGAGCGGAACCCAGCTCCGGGAAGCTTCCTATGAGGCTGACAAGGACTCCGAACAACTAAGGCCCCCTGGAGCAAGGCCCCTTCTGGAAATCGCTGCAGTTGAATGAAATGCTCCGGTTAATTAGAATTCCCTTTTGGAGGGAAGAGAACACCGTTCAACAAAGCTGTTCGCTGTTTGGATATTGGGAGAGAAACCCAGTGATTTATTAAGGTGTAAAGAAAAGCAATAAAACTCGTTTACGGTCTGAGTTCTCAAAACCTTAACTTCACTTTATGTATACATAGGCTCTGTGCTTCCTTCCCTCCTCCACCTCTCCCTCTTCTCTCCTCCCTCTCCCCCTCTCCTCCTCCTCCTCCTCCTCCATCGAATAAAGTCTCATATTGTGGTCCAGGCTGGTCTTGAACTTATGGCAATCCTCCTGCCGCCAGATCCAGAGTGCTGGGATTTCATGTGTCATATCACCATGTCCAGTTTAAGGCTCTGTTCTTACAACATGGTGAAATCTGTAAAATGTGAGAGAGGATGGAGCTCTGCTTCCTTCTCCTAAACCCTAAGCACCTGTTCACACTGTCAATCAATGTTTGACACAGCTCTCAGGGAATGAGAGAGGGTTCAATCTGGAGCCAGATTTGAGTGACCATGGCCCAGGAACACAGATTCAGGCCACTCCAATGTAGAAACAGTTTCATAAAGCTTTTATTGTTATAGAACAAAACAAAGTCATAACCAAGGCTCTTTTCAGGTACATTTATGGGAATTTTGGGTCAGAGGGTCGGAGCAAAGCAGGACATTTCAGATGCTCTCTGATGACATCCTAAGTTTTGGGTTGGTAAACACCAGTGGTCTGAGCTAATATGTTCCAAATGGACAGTCACAAGGTTAGAACAGACCAGAAGGGGAGATGGGTGAATGGGTAGTGTAAGTAAAGATCCCTCTGGACCTGCAGTGTTCTAGCCCTCCACCATCACCACACTCTTAATGCCTTGTCTGTGTGTTGTTTTAGCTGTGCTAGCTGGAACCTTCCAGACTTAGGCTGAAAAGCTTGTTTCATGGACCTTAAAGACCTTATGCAAGAGAGCAATGATTATAGACTATCACTGAACCCTGGAAAGATGCTTTGGCTTCTGGCATACTGAGGATGCAAGGGTGATGGTATTCGTGTCAATGGTGAACTCTGCTGGTGGCTGGGTGAGTAAACCCAACTTTCTGGGAGAATCTTGGAGGCCACTCTCCTTTGGTATCAAAGAAGATCCCTTTGGAGCTAGAAACTTCTGGGAGGTCCTGGTGGGCAGGAAGAGAACCCATGGCCCTGCACAAGAGGCCTCTTGCTGAATGATAGATAGCAACTGAATGTGTCTTCACAGGCAGGCACAGCAGGGCGACACTCAGCTCTGGGTTGCCAAGCAGCCCGTTCCCCCATTGGCACAGCAGAGAGGACATTTTAAATCCTTGCACAGAGGCATTATCTGTGTGGTGCTGGTGGGTGGGAGTGGTGGGCTGGCGATTATCTTCAGACCCCAGGATTGGTATGTACTCAGCAGACGTTTCCATAAACTAAATGAACTAATTTCAGTTCCCATCCAGCCGTGAGCTTATCGTGCAACACTAGGCATGTGATTCGGCTTGTGCCTTGGCTTTTCCATCTGCTTAGCAGGGACGGGCCTGCATGAAAGCTTCTGAAGAATTTAGAGTTTCCTCTGCTTTGTTTGTTCTCAATTATGGGCAGATGTCAAACCGTCAGTGTGAAAATGGCACCGTTACCTTCAGTGTCTTTCCTCTGACCAAAAACCTTCTCTAGCTTGACACAGTGGCTCACGCCTGCCATCCTAGTACTCTTGGAGGTTGAGGCAGGAGGACTGCCTAGAGTTCAATGCCAACCTGAGCTCCACAGCGAGACCCTGTCTTAATTTCTTTTCCTGTTGCTATGATAAACTATCATGTTAAAAGCAACTCAAGGGAGAAAGGATTTACCTTAGCTCACAATTCAGTGGTATAGTTCTTGATGACTGGGAAGTCAAGACAGCAGCCAGTCATGGGGTGTCCCCAGTCAAGAAGCAGAGAGCAAGGAAAGCAGCTGCAGAGTCTTGACAGAGTAAGTAGAGCCCCAGTCAAGGATCTGTGACATTCCCCCTCCAGCCAGGGAACGGCGGCACTCACACCGGGCAGGTCTTTCCACATCAGTGTAACCAAGAGAGTCCCACACATGCCTGTCTCCCAGGTGATTACAGATTTTATCAAGCAGACAATTAACATTAACCATCATAGACACTATTTCGAAAAACTCTAAGCCAAAAGTTTCTCTAGCTTGTGAAAACAGTTTCTTCATAAGTCAAAGCTAATTTTGTTGTAATATTTTAAATTTTTGAATCAATTGAGTTGATTTCTAAGGATTAATTGAGGATTAAAAATTTTTGTTCTCCATTTTAAATAATATGGCTCTTCTATGCTATGCTGCTCCACAACAATTCAGTTTACTTGGTAACACAGTAACATTTATTTCTAGTTTTAATTCCAAATTCTGATAACTACAGCATTACCCACAACTGCCAGAATGCTTTTGCACTATCAAGCCCTATGATTTTATCTTGTGTTTACATCTAATCTTCATAACAACTCAATAGGACTATATTATTCCTTTTCTACATATGTAAAAACAGACATTAACCCAGCTAGAACTTAACAGAACCTTTACCATCCTTTACCAAATCTGCATTTCCCAATCCTTCCCTTTTTATTATGTCAATGAACTGACTTTAAAACAGACTTATGAGGCCAGACAGGTGGCTCAGTGGATAAAGGCACTTGAGTTTGATCCCTGCTACCACAGAAAGATGGACAGAGAGAGCCAGTTCTGCAAAGTTATTCTCTAACTCCATGTATTCATTGTGGCAAGTGTGCCCCTCACAATCAATCAAATCATCATCATAATAATAACAATAATTTTAAAAGAGAACTTCTCTAGATTTATTTTTAATGTGCATGTGTGTATATACACGTGTGTATGGATACCTGTAGAGTCTAGAAAGAGGGTTTGGGATCCTCTGGAGCTGGAGTTACAGGTGGTTGTGATTACCATAGGTCTTGGGATCTTGGGTCCTCTGAAAGAACAGCAAGTGCTCTTAACCACTGAGCCATCTCTATTGCCCCACAGCAAACAGACTTATGAAGCAAGATTCATTCACAAACTAGGGTATGTATTCATGAATGTCAGAACTATTCATTGTTTTCCTTTTTAAAAAGTTTTTAAAAATTTTGTATACATGTGCATTTTGCCTGCCTGTAGGCCAGACAGCCACATGCATGCAGTGTCCTTGAGACCACAAGAGGGTGTTAGAGCTTTTAGTACTTGAGTTATGGATACTTGTGAGCCCCACTGTGGGTTCTGGGAACACAGGGCCTCTACAGGAACAGTCAGTGCTCTTAACCACTGAACTATCTCTTTATCCCCCAAACCTTTTTGAGAGTTTTAGTCTTAGCCAGACTAAAACTTGTAGCAATCCTCCTGCATCTTCTGAGTGCTGGAATTCTAGGCATGTAATCTCAATGTTAGGTTCTAGTTAGTTTAGAATAAGAACTCCCCACAATGATAGTCATTCTTTCAGAAATCACTACTGCATCTGCCTCAGGTGACCCCACTTAATATTCTTCATTATTTGGTATAAACTGAATCAGATGAGCAGAAGACACGTAGCTCCTGACATTCTCTAGGCCAAATAGCAGCCCTCATAAGACTAAACTAAAGCAGAAAAGATTATTACAGAACAGTGCTTGTCATGTAAAGATAATTCTTAAAGTATTTTAAACATAAGTCAGGCATAATGGCACATACCTTTAATCCCTGCACTTGCAAGGCTGAGGCAAGAGGATTCACTTTGAGGTCAATCTGAGTGAGTTCGAGACCAAACTGGACTGCATTTAAAATGTCTTTTAAAGATAATTCCCATCATCAGGCATCAAAAGTCCCTGCATCAGCAATTGCCTCATACAACCTGCTGATTGCACCTGGGCATGGAAAACCCGTTCTGTGGCTACTGTGGAGCCTTGGCTGATTCCTCCACAGGTGTTGTCTTGTACCTACGAATGAGAACTGTCTAGTATCACCACACTGGCTGGAGGCAAAACTCTTGAGAAACAAGATGACTTTGGCTTGCAACCACCTACACATATAATTAGTCTCCAACAGCACAATGGGAGCTTCTATAGTAGTGGCGCCACTCTAGCACGGTGAGAGAAATCTTACACTTAGCTTGCAGGCCAAAACAGTCAACTACAGCTCAAAGAATCAAGTGTGTTTTAAATAACTTTGCAGCAGAAGCTGACTTCACACATCTTTCTCAGGACTTGGCATATGGGCAACATGACACTAACCCTACAATTAGAAAACACAGTGCGTGAAATTAGGAAAGCTGAAGGAGTTCTGAACTAGGAATCAAAGAAATATGCAGACCTAGTCAGATGTTCAGGAATGAATCACTTGGAGTCAGTCAATATCAGCCAGAATCACCGAACCAATGTCATTTCCTTGTTTTCAGGGACTGGTCAGTGTCATCCAGGAAGACCAAAAAAAAGAAAAACAAACAAACAAACAACAACAACCACAAAAAACAGAGCTGCGTGGTTAGCTAACATGTAGGGCTCTGCTAAATGGCAGAGTGGGGAATCAGCCAGAGTTGTGGAGAGGGCACCATATAGAGGATCCCCACAGGGACTGACTGTCTCAACCAATTCACAGATTTTACCCAACTTATAAATTTCGTTATATGTACCATTTTTATCTGAGTTAAATAATTATTCTAAAATTCTTTGATGCTTTGCTTAAGGTTAAATTGTCTCAACTTTGAAAAACACTGAAGGGCCAGTGGAAAAGAACCTCCAATTCCAGTGCAAACTTCAGCACTGGACCTAGATTTCTCCTTACTCAAAAGTGGTTGGGATGTGTCTTAGTTACTTTTCTATTACCGTGATAAGACGCTGTGACTAAGGCAACTTAGAAAAGACAGGTTTATTTGGAGCTTACAGTTTCAGAGGATCAGAGTACATGGCCATTGTGATGGGAGCATGGTGGTCGGAAGACAGACACAGTACTGAAACAGTAGCCGAGAACTCATCTCTAGCCATAAAATCAGCAGAGAGGGCCAACTGGGGATGGCGTGGGCTTCGGAAACCTCAAAGCCAACCTCCAGTGACATGCCTCCTCCCACAAAGCCACACCCCCTAATCCTCCCCAAACAGTCCCACCAACTGGGGACCAAGTGTTCAAACATGTGAGCCCCTGGAGGCCGTTCTCACTCAAACCTTTAGCCCCTGGGCATGTCTGTAAGGATACCTGAATGTGGGAGGTACTATTTTATAGGCTACGACCCACAGTGAGGAAAAATGAGGAAAAATCAAAAGGTCAGCTGAGCATGGGCATTCATCTCTCTCTCTTTTCTAACTATGCACACAATGTAACCAGCCACCTCCTGCTCCTGCCCCCAGGTCTTCCTGCCATGATAAACTGGGTCCCCAGATGGTGAGCCCAAAGAAACCCTTCTGTCCTTAAGGTACTATTGTCATGGATTTGGTCACTCCAGTATACATGGTTAAAGTCCACACGATCATGTATTCAGTTGATTTGCAAACATCAGTCCAGTGACCCCAACCCCAACTTTACAATCCTTTATATGTCCACCAGAAGACAGGCACACTGGATGAACCTAAACAAATAAAGCAATACAATGAAACGATACCATGGGTTGAGTTTGCATAGGGAAGGAAGTAGACCATGCTGACTTTCAAGTGAGGATTGTTGAAATGAGCACCTCCACTTGAATGACACCTGTGCAGTGATCAAGGCTTCAATGAGGTCCACGTTGTGACTCCAAATTCTTCACTAGCAAGAAGTGTTGTTACAATGTTACAATGTTAATCCCTTTAGTTTCTTCACTGTCAATACTCGCCCAATAAAGGCCATGGCACTTGCAGAGATCGTAAGTTCCCATAACTGAAAGTTCACCCGTAGGCATCACAGGCACAGTCTAAAAGGAATCCAGAGTGTCCTGTTTGGAAAGCTGTCTAAGCTGGCCTATCTAGCGTTCACCGTTGGAGAAAACTGTGTGTCAGGAATGGAATCAGGTCTTAAGTCATGAAGAGCAGCAGATGTTCTTGAGTTGAAGACTGATATGACTCAGTAGACTTTTTAAAAAACCAAGTGCTATCTAGAATGTTCTGGAAAGAGAGACAGCAGCTACAGAAACAAATACAGGGAGTGTGGGGGCTTCTTTCTGTGTTGTGGCATTGGAAGGGAATAGTGATATTTTAAGACTGAACAGAAGGGAACTGAGATGGTTTCAGAGCCAAAGTGTGAGTGAAGGGAAGGAAAACGGAAAGGGGGCTCATCGCAGGTTAGCCTTGAGAGGGTATGGGGTGCCTTCCTGATGATCGCTCATCTGCTTATGTGACTTTCCCTCCCTCACAGTGCCTACTGAGATTTCATTAGATAAGGCTTGCTAGAAACTGGCAATCTTTTAATTAACACACTTACCTCCTGCTAATTATGACTAGCAAGGTATAACATCTACTACAGAAAGCTGAGGTTTGGGCATGTCTTTAATACTTTGCTAGACAATGTTGTCTACATCTGTATAGTTGCTACATGTAAATGCTGCCCACATTGGCAGGTGACAGGGATAGGGGCCACCGTGTCTTGCACAGTGCTGAGTTAATCACTGTCTGCCACAATCTCTGGTGGCTCTCTGTGCTCTGGGGACTGAAGTCTCTATCACTACATTTTCATACACCAGACGGCAGCACTGGGCACCACTTAGCCATCAGATTTACAGTTGCACGTCCCTGTGAAATCGCAGCCATTCTGCAATGCCAAGCAGATCTGTCATGGACATGGAAGGCCTTTCCAATTCTCCAGGTGTTTCATTCATCATGAGTTCCATGGAGTAAGCAAGTGGTGATGGGAGAGCCGAAGCTGTCTGCTGTTTAGATGAGATCGCATGCTTGAGATTCAAATGGAAAGGGCATCCCTGCACTCCCTGCACGTGTATCCAAAGCCCCAGCTGCTTTCACTTGAAATTATAAAACTCAGTTAAGAAGCCCAAGCCTTCTGTTTACACATTTCCCATCCTAACTACCTTAGTGCTGCACTGAGAGCAAGCGGCTCTCTCACTGGAGGGTTCTACAACACATGGCATATGGGAGCTGTCCCGGCCCGACAGGGCAGAGGAAGGTTCATAGCACCCTGGTGACCTCACCCGATGTTACTAAAGCAGGCAACAGGACTGTCAGCAACATTGTCTCAGGACCGTTCTAGGTATTCTCAATTTCTTAAAGAGAAATTTCTTTTCTTGCCATTTAGTGTTCTGTCTCAGAAAATCTGGCACAAACCAAACAGTAAACTAATCAATCATACTACCGAGTTTCTTCGGCTACAGGGGATCTTGATCAGATATGATGCTTGAAGTGAGGGGGTTACCCGCCTGTGCTTCCGCACAGTAGCTTCAGAGTGAATGTGTGAGTCAAACAAAAGAGAAGTGGGCCATTACTGAAGAGCAGCCCTTGCCTCCCCATAGTCTCTCTTTGTAAGCTTGGTCTGGGAGAAGAAACCAGAGAAAGCTGGTTACCCTCTTTTCATTAGAACCAACCAGCAATCAGAGGCAGCCAGAATATCATGGGAATTACAAAGACAAACACATTGGTAAAATACTGAGGAAAACAGAAATAAGAAATTTAATCACTGTAACTGTTGTGGTCTCCCAAATATTGGCCATTTGTCTAGAGATGACTACTTTGTTTGTGGCATGACTGCTCGAAAAAAGGAGAGCACTTGAGTCAGGCATAGTAGCTCACATCTGCAATCCTGGCACTCAAAGTCTAAGGCAGGAGGATTGGATTGGCATGTACTGAGTTCCAGGGCAGCTTAGGCTACAGAATGAGAAACTGAAAAAAGAAAGAAAGAAAGAAAGAAAGAAAGAAAGAAAGAAAGAAAGAAAGAAAGAAAGAAAGAAAGAAAAGGAAAGAAAGAAAGAAGAGAGAAAGAAAGAGAGAAAGAGAATGAAAGAGAATGAAAGGAAGGAAGGAAGGAAGAAAAAGGAAAAGTCACAAGAGACTGAAAGACGCTATGCAAGTGTGAGAACCTGAGTCTGAATATCCAGAACACACATAAAGCTGCATGTAAAACCACATTTGCAAAACCAGTATTTGTATGGCTAGATGGAGGAGGAGACAGATTTCCTGGAAGGTCGCAGGTCGCAGTCCTGGTATGTGCAGTGCCTCACAGCAGAGAGACGATCTCAGGAAAAGTGGACAGTGAGCATCAGTAGCTGAGGTTTTCTCTCATCTCCATGTTGTATATTGTGGCTCCCTGTGCCTGTCTCATATACACAAAAGAATCAGAGACTTACCAATAAACTCAATTAACTAGCCTGAGTCTAAGAATTTTGACATAAATCTCCTGTGTGGCCCAGAGGTCTACCTTTTCAATGCCTCCTTCTTCTGGTGAGATGCAATCTTCATTCTATGGTGAGAGCAGTCCTCATCCTATGATCTGAAATGCCTAAAGATCCCAGGCTCTAAGCTTCAGGGAAAAAAAAAGTAAGTAGCAAAAATATCAAACATACATTTTGTAATTTTTCTTCCTGATTCTATTTATACGTTCTATTGTAAAGCATTCACCAACAGTTCACAGAGAATTATTTCATAAATAGAAGTATAATTTAATCTTTCTGCAACTCATTCTGCAAGGAGTGAAATAAAATTATACTCTATCAGAAAACAAGGCTTAAACACGACTCTGCATTCAATCTGAGAAAAATAATTAACTTACACTCACTAAGTAAAATGAAGTTTCCATAAATAACAAATTTTTAAAAACCCATGCTGTATCATATGAAGGGTTTGAGAATCAAATGTTTCTAGCTGTAAGAACCATGTTTCCTTTGTATGAACCACTGAACACCCCACACCACAGGTTATACAGCACATGGAGGGAGAGTGGGTAAAGGATGCTGCTGATCTAACCAGGGGCTTAGTTACCCAAACTCTGAAACTTAGGTGGTATACATCTTTAACCCCAATGGTTGGGAGGCTGATGCAGGAGAATTGTGAGTGCCAGGCCAGACACAGGCTACACAGCAAAACGCACCCTACCCCCACCCAAAGGAGGACAGACTTTAGGCTCTCACTGTGTCTTTGGGCCGCTCCTCTGCTCCTTGCTATGTTCAGAAAACAACATTTTGTTAAGGTGATGCTGTGCCTTCCCCAGGAACAGAATCCAGGAGCCAGGGCTCCCGTCAGTCTAATGCTTCTGGTGCTGCCATGGGATGGTCTGAATCCAAGCAAAAGTATGGCTTCATTCCCTCAGCCATAAAGCTCTGGAGTCCAATTACCTCATGATTCATGTTCCAAAGCTCACCACCATTCTGCTTCAGCATGTAATCTGTTTCCAATTTGAGTTTACAGGACGAGTAAAGTCTTTGCTGGCTGTGTTTATTAAGGAAGGATCAAAGACCTGCTTTGCTCTTTAAGACTTGCACATCTGCAAGGGACACAATGACATTTCAGATGACAGTGTCTCTCCATCCACGAATTCAGTGTGAGAAAAATGCCTTTGTTTCCAAACATTACTTCCCCGAAGCCTAAATATTTCCCCAATTGTAAGATCTCTGCAGTCATGCACATGTTTAAGAGCAGCACACTGTTCTTCATGGCTGCCCAGCTGCTTTGCTTTATTCCCACAAAGTCCCTTTCCGGGCAGGGATGACTTCAGCAGTTAGAAGGTAGTGGATGACAGTCATCTTCCTGAACATACCTTACAGAGAGGGTGGCTTCCAGTGTGTGGTATTTTCTATGAATGCGTCAGGTTGGCAAGAAAGAAACAAGGTGGGGACCCCTAAATGATAGGCTTATGCCACAGTGAAGATGATGGACAAACTTTGTATCAAGGACTGCCAAATGACTGGGATAGCAGCTTGCAGAACACCATGTGTGGTGCTTCATACAATTCACACAGACTTATAACTATTCACATCTGTACTGTGTTAGTTACTGTACACAGCAAGAGACTGCAGAATAAACAAACTAAATTGCTGATAGCAGCAGGTGCTTTTGGAGAAGGGAGGACCGAACTAACTGGGTGCCAAGGAGACATTGGGAAGTGCCTCTGGAGACGGGAAGATGGGAACAGGAGGGTCCAAGGAGGCTTCGGTACTGTTGTGTTCTTGTATTTTTTTTTTTAAGATTTACTTATTTATCATGTATACAGTGTTCTGTCTGCATGTATGCCTGCCTGCACATCAGAAGAGGGCACCAAATCTCATTACAGATGGTTGTGAGCCACCATGTGATTGCTGGGAATTGAACTCAGGACCTCTGGAAGAACAGCCAGTGCTCTTAACCACTAACCCATCTTTCCAGCCCTTGTATTAAATAATGGCAGGGGTGTCCGGGAGGAACATCTGAGGATATTAGTGACCTTTTTTTTTTTAAAAAAAAAAAAAAAAAAAAAAGATAGGGTCTTTCTATGTAGCTAGACTGGCCTGGATCTCTCCATCCTTCTGTTTCAACCATCTGAGTTGCTGGGTACTGGAATTACAAGTATGTGCCACCATGGCCAGCTTCTAATGATTTGGCTAGCCAGCTCTGCAGAGGTTTCCCAAAATGCGGTGGGAATATTCTTTATAAAACATGCTGAGAGCCAGTCAGTACGAATCTGAGGACAGTAAGGAGAACTGAGTAATTTGTTTCACAGGCAACTGAAAGAAGTTGAGGAAAGGTGTGTGTTATAAAGACAAGAATTAACACAGTCTACATTCTGGGATTAATACAGATAATGGTTACCAGAAACTTAAGCACTGTAGTCATGGATCCTAGGCACATGCGATGTCAAGGCTTGCAGCCTCTTCACAAGCTGCTCAGCATGTCAAACTGTCTTGCTTTAAGCAACTTGTAATACAAAGTAGTTATATTAAATGGCTGAAATATACCACATAGAATGAACATTACTGTAGGGCAGAGCACTCCTAGGCAGGTAACTTTTATATGGGACTATACACAAAAATCAATGAATTAATGATCAAATAAACTGTGATAAAGTATTGATTTAGCTTCAATTTTTTCCACTTGATCTGTGCAGAATCAGAATATTTAAAAACATAGGTTATTAAAAAATATTAGTGAGGAGTGCTTGGCAGGAGGCGTCACTGCAGCTGGGGATTTATGGGGAAGGGATTGGGGTCTGGAGGGATCTTAGTCTAGAGAAGCGTTGCCAGCTGCAGCTGTATAGACACAGTAGGCACTGCCTCTCATTTCTCAATAAACATCCCAAAGCCAGATTTCATGCTAAAGATCTTCTTCTTCTTCTTCTTCTTTTTTTTTCTTAAAAAAAACTGGAGCTAAGGATCGAACCCAGGGCCTTGCACTTGCTAGGCAAGCGTTCTACCACTGAGCTAAATCCCCACCCCCAAGATCTTCATTTTTAAGGTCTCCACTGAAAAAGACTGGAACAAACCACCACTGTGACCTGTTCTACACTGCTCTAGAAAAAGGAGAAGCTCTTAAATAGTAGGCTTGGGGAAATATGGGGCTAGGAGCTGTGGCACAGACCTACAAAAAGTAAAATCCTGGACTTCAGAGCTTAGGCTAGAGGGGCAGCAGTTCAAAGTTACCCTGAGCTACCACTGAGACCCTGTCTCAGACCTCAACACAGCAAAATAGAAAGGCAAAGTGAGGCCCTCACAGCATTTTATAGTGTTATAGTGAATCAAGGACAGGGGGTTTTTGCTTACATTTTCAAAGGAGAGAGAGAAAAAAAGGAAGAAATTCAAAGGAATACATATAGCCAACCATGGTGAGAAGGTAAGCTTCTGGGCATTCACCTGGAAATTTCTGGAATTACATAAATGTTTTATGTAAGAAAAAAAACCCAAAAAAACTAATGTTATGACTCCAATGGACTTAATATCTACAGAACATTCCACTCAAACAAAAAAGAATATACCTTTTTCTCAGAACCCCATGGAACCTTCTCTAAAATCGACCACATACTTGGCCACAAAGCAAATCTCAACAGATACAAAACAATTGGAATAACCTCCTGTGTTATATCGGACCATCATGGTTTAAAGTTAGATTTCAACAACAGAAAAAACTACAGAAATCCTACAATCTCATGGAAACTGAATAATGCTCAACTGAATCACCAATGGGTTAAGGAAAAAATAAGAAAGAAATTAAAGACTTCCTAGATATCAATGAAAATGAATACACCACATACCCAAACGTATGGGGCACTATGAAAGCAGTGCTAAGAGGGAAATTCATAGCACTAAATGCCCACATAAAGAAGCTGGAGAAATCTCATGCTAGTGATTTGACAGCACACCTGAAAGCCTTTGAACAGGAAGAAGCAAAGTTTCCCAGGAGGAACAGACGTCAGGAAATTATCAACTTGAGAGCTGAAATTAATAAAATAGAAATAAAGAGAACAATACAAAGGATTAATGAAACAAAGAGTTGGTTCTTTGAGACAAGATAGACAAGCCCTTATCCAAACTAACCAAAAGACAGAGAGAGAGCATCCAAATTAACAAAATCAGAAATGAAAAGGGGGACATAACAACAGACAATGAGGAAATCCAGAGAATCATCAGGTCATACTTCAAAAACCTCTACTCTACAAAACTGGAAAATCTAAAAGAAATGGATAATTTTCTGGATAGGTACCACATACCTAAGTTAAATCAAGTCCAGATAAACCATTTAAATAGTCCAATACCCCCTAAGGAAATAGAATCAGTCATTAAAAGTCTCCCAACCAAAAAAAGCCCTGGACCAGATGGTTTCACTGCAGAATTCTACCACATCTTCAAAGAAGACTTAATACCAATACTCTTTAAATTGTTCCACACAATAGAAGCAGAAAGTATATTACCAAACTCCTTCTATGAGGCTACAATTACCCTGATTCCTAAACCAAACAAAGATGCAACAAAGAAAGAGAACTACAGACCGATCTCCCTCATGAACATTGATGCAAAAATACTCAATAAAATTCTGGCAAACAGACTCCAAGAATACATCAAAACAATTATCCACCATGATTAAGTAGGCTTCATCCCAGGGATGCAAGGGTGGTTCAACATATGAAAGTCCGTCAATGTAATACACTATATAAACAAACTCAAGGGAAAAAAAAAAACACATAATCATCTCACTAGATGCAGAAAAGGCATTTGACAAAATCCAACACCCCTTCATGATAAAGGTCTTGGAGAGATCAGGAATACAGGGAACATACATAAACATAATAAAGGCAATCTACAGCAAGCCAACAGCCAACATCAAATTAAATGGAGAGAAACTCAAAGCAATATCACTAAAATCAGGAACAAGGCAAGGCTGTCCCCTCTCCCCCTACTTATTACATACAGTACTTGAAGTTCTAGCCAGAGCTATAAGACAACATAAAGAGATTAAGGGGATACAAATTGGAAAGGAAGAAGGCAAGCTCTCCCTATTTGCAGATGACATGATAGTATACATGAGTGACCCCCAAAATTCAACCAAGGAACAGATACAGCTAATAAAAACCTTCAGCAACATAGCAGGATACAAGATCAACTCAAAAAAATCAGTAGCCCTCCTATATACAATAGACAAACAGGCTGAGAAGGAAATCAGAGATACATCACCCTTTACAATAGCCACAAATGATATAAAATACCTTGGGGTTACTCTAACTAAGCATGTGAAGGACCTATATGACAAGAACTTTAAGTCCCTGAAAAAAGAAATTGAAGAAGATGTCAGAAATGGAAAGATCTCCCATGCTCATGGATAGGCAGGATTAACACAGTAAAAATGGTGATCTTACCAAAAGCAATCTACAGATTCAACGCAATTCCCATCAAATTACCAACACAATTCTTCACAGATCTGGAAAGAATAATACTCAACTTCATATGGTAAAACAAAAAACCCAGGATAGCCAAAAGAATCCTGTACAATAAAACAACCTCTGGAGGCATCACAATCCCCGACCTCAAGCTCTACTATAGAGCTACTGTAATAAAAACAGCTTGGTACTGGCATAAAAACCAACATGTGGACCAATGGAATCAAATTGAAGACCCTGACATTAACCCGCACACCTATGAACATATAATTTTTGACAAAGAAGCCAAAAATGTACAATGGAAAAAAGAAAGCATCTTCAACAAATGGTGCTGGCATAACTGGATGTCAATGTATAGAAGGCTACAAATAGATCCATATCGGTCACCATGCACAAAACTTAAGGCCAAGTGGATCAAAGACCTCAACATAAATCCAGCTACTCTGAACCTGATAGTAGAGAAAGTAGGAAGTACTCTTGAACACATTGGCACCGGAGATCACTTTCTAAATATAACACCAGTAGCACAGACACTGAGAGAAACAATCAATCAATGGGACCTGTTGAAACTGAGAAGCTTTTATAGAGCAAAGTACACGGTCAACAAGATAAAGCAACAGCCTACAGAATGGGAAAAGGTCTTCACCAACTCCACATCTGACAGAGGGCTGATATCCAGAATATATAAAGAACTCAAGAAATTAGACATCAAAATTCCCAACAGTCCAATTAAGAAATGGGCTATAGAACTAAACAGAGAATTCTCCACAGAGGATGTTCAAATGGCTGAATGACATTTAAGGAATTGCTCAACATCCCTAATTATCTGGGAAATGCAAATCAAAATGACTCTGAGATACCACCTTACACCTGTCAGAATGGCTAAGATCAAAAGCACAGAAGACAGCTTATGCTGGAGAGGATGTGGAGCAAGGGGAACTCTCCTCCACTGCTGGTGGGAATGCAAGCTTGTACATCCACTTTGGAAATCAATATGGCGCTTCCTTAGAAAATTGGGAATCCATCTCCCCCAAGACCCAGCTATAGCACTCTTGGGCATATACCCAAGGAATGCTCAATCACACCACAAGGGCATTTGCTCAGCTATGTTCATATCAGCATTTTTTGTAATAGCCAAAACTTGGAAACAACCTAGATGCCCTTCAACTGAAGAATGGATAAAGAAAATATGGTACATATACACAATGGAGTACTACTCAGCAGAGAAAAACAATGACATCATGAGGTTTGCAGGCAAATGGATGGATCTAGAAAAAATCATCTTGAGTGAGGTAACCCAGACTCTGAAGGACAAACATGGTATGAGTACATACATACATATGCTACACAACTCCAGGGAGGCTACCTAGAAAACAGGACCCTAGGAAAGACACAGGGATCACCCAATGACAGAGAAATGGATGAGATCTACATGAACAACCTGGACGACAGTGGGAGTAATGAAGGGCAATATTTGAGGGAAAGAAAGCTTAGGGGAGCAGGAGATCTCAGCTGGATCAAGAACAGAAAGGGAGAACAAGGAATAACAGACCATGATAAATGAAGACCACATGAGAACAGGAATAGGCAGAGTGCTCAAGAGGTCCCCAGAAATCCACAATGATATATCCTCTGTATACTGCTGGCAATGGTCGAGAGAAAGCCTGATCTGACCTAGTCTGGTGATCAGATGACTAAACACCCTAACAGTCGTCTTGGAACTCTCATCCAATAAGTGATGGAAGTGGATGCAGAGATCCTCAGCCAGGCCCCAGGTGGAGCTCCAGGAGTCCAACTGTCAAGAAAGAGGAGGGACTGCAAGAGCGTGAATTGTTGAATCCAAGATTGCAAAAAGCACAGGGACAAATAGCCAATCGAAAGAAAGCACACGAATTATGAACCAACGGCTGTGGAGCCCCCAGCTAGATCAGGCCCTCTGGATAAGTGAGACAATTGAATAGCTTGAACTGTTTGGGAGGCACCCAGGCTGTGGGACCAGGACCTGTCCTTAGTGCATGAGCTGGCTGTTTGGAACCTTGGGCTTACACAGGGACATATGCTCAGCCTGGGAGGAGGGGACAGGACCTGCCTGTACTGAACCCACCAGGTTTAAATGAATCTCCAGGGGTGTCTTGCTCCTGGAGGATATGGGAATGGAAGGGAGGGGCTGGGGGAAGGTGGGGGTGGGAGGGGGGAGGACAGGGGAACCCATGGCTGATGTGTAAAATTAAAACACATAATAATAAAAAAGAAAAGAAAAACTACTCCAGAGGAAAAAAGAAAATCCTTGAGATAAATGAACTTTCATGGAGGTGAGTGGTCTCTGCCCACTCAATGCTGGTGCAGCCTGTGGCAAAGCTCAAGCTGAATGCCCAGTCCCCCACTTACACTGTTCCACAGCCACCATCCCCTGGGGAAGGAGTGCTAAGGAAATCTGCAGAGTGAGTTGTGAAGCCCAGGCTGGCTAGGGATCTGACCACTGGCTCTCTAACCATAAATACAGCAAACATTTAAAGAAAAAACACTAAAGACAAGCAAGGCGCCAGGATGCAGAAACAGAGGTAGTTCTGCAAGGGAGCTCTAGAAAGTTCCAGGATTTTCTAGGGCAGAGCAGATGTTGCCATCACCAGGTTGTTGACAAGAGGTCAAGCAGGAAAGCACCTGCAAGCAGCCAGATGTGAAACACAAACCATCTGAACAATGAACTCATGCAACAGAAGAGGTGAAGATGTGGGTGTGCACACCTAAGAGTCCGTATGGTATTAAAAACACCAACGTCCTCTTTTAGTTATTGTTGTTTTCTTCCTTCTTTTTCTTTTTTCTTTTTTTTCTTTTGAGACAAGGTTTATCTGTGTCACTTTGGTGCCTGTCTTGGAACTCTGTAGACCAGGCTGGCCTCCAACTTGCAGAGATCTACCTGCTTCTGCCTCTTAAATGCTGGGATTAAAGGTGTGTGCCACCACTGCTGGGCTCCAACGTACTCTTAATATTAGCATGCACTCTTCCTAAAAAACATAAGTAAACAGAAGTTAAGCAGGAAACACAAATAGCTAAGGAAAGTGGCAACTGAAAAACCAACTTCACAAGTAAATGTGGAACTGTGAATTAAAACTAGCTATTTTCTATTCTCCAGAATTGTAAAAACAGCACTGCTATTTTCGTTATTTATTGCTGCATAAAAGAAGTACTCCATGTGCCTTAAGGTCACTGGCTCTTGAGGCTATGGCATGTGCCAGGAATATAGTGGGCCTAGGCCTGGGTGTGACAGCTCTGAGCTGGACATACTCTCCAGAGGCTGCGGCCTCAGAGCCACTCTGAAATGTCTAGTTGGTTCTGGCTGTTGGAGTGAGGCTTCACCTTTTCTTGAGTCGGCTAGATTATCCCAGTCTCACAGAGACTGGCTTTTCCAGAGTCAGCAATCCAAGACAGCCAAGTCCTTTAATGACGAGCCACAGAAGACCACATGATTGCTTTCATCAGCTGATGGGACATCGGAGCCAGCTCTAATTTTGTGTGGAAGGGGAACAAGGGCATGGGATTGAGGAGGCGGGCTACACTGGCTGGCTGCCACCATTGCAATTTAGCTTTTGCAAAAAAGGGAGGACAGAGCTATCCTTTAACACCATTGCTAAGTGTGTAGCCACCAACATTTTGAATGCACATTTATCTTTGCATATGTTCTATGTGAAATATGTAGGATATTCTACATAGTAATGCTAGCAATAAAAAAAAGGGAAAATGGAACTCTGTAAATAAAGGGACATGCATAAATTACAAAATACTGTACTGTAAAATGAGACCAACTGGAAATGGACAGATTTCTATAACAGTGTTAAGAAAAAGGCTGCACATCCATTTTAGATAGGGCAAAACCCAAACACATGAAAACTTTTCTGTGTGCAAACAGGTGAAGACCCACAAGAAATCTTGGACCAATACATCAGGAATCTTGTCAGTCACTTCAAGAAATGGCGTAGAGTTGGGTGTGGAAACAGCATTTTCAATTACAGGACTATCTTGTTTGAATTTAGCTAAAATAACTTTAATAATTTAAGCATTTGAGAACTGGTAAGCTAGCCCGAGAGCAACCCCGTGTATTTCTGTGACATGCTCTGCCAGGCCTTACAGTAGCTGTTGAGCTTTTCTGAAACTCCTTCTGACCTACTTAGGAATTTCCTGTTAGTGAAAAATTGCAGATTCCTAAACAAGTCTTTAGAAAACTAAGAGGCCAGGGATGGTGGTTTGTCCCTGTAATCCTAGCACTTGGGAGGCTGAAGCAGGAGGACTGCACTGGTTCGAGGCCAGCATGGGCCACAGAGACTCTGTCTCAAAACAACGAAAGTCTTGGGAGGAGAGACAGGTTGTAAAATCTCACTTGTCACAGTTAGCTTCCACTTAGCCTTTCAGCTTCATGTCTACACACTGGGGATGAGACATTACCTACCATCTAGCAGTTTCAGCAAATCTAGAGGAAACAGCTATGCGTAATAAATCAGCTGGAACTTGTATTGACTTAGTCTTCATTTTTCCCAAAAGTATTTAAGAATCTCTTAGTTTGTGAGATTTTTCTCAGAACACAAGTAAAACCACAGCACCACGCTTCTATTATTATAGACCCTCAGAGTTTAGAATAGCTTATAGAGAAGTCACTGCTTCTAAGAAGAACTATGCCTTTCCCGGTGAACATTGCTGTTAAAGTATCCCAGAAACATCCATAAAATGGTACCCACAAACTCTTGGGTCTATAGCCTTACATTTCAGGAAGATTCTGTATAGCCACTTACTGAAATCTTTGAATGGGTCAT